>NC_143390.1:14682598-14983394 GCF_980474605.1 Leiobunum rupestre
AAGACTGAGAAGACAAAATAACATAGCAATTTATGTGGAGACTGGAAACAAAATAACATAGCAATTTATGTGGAGACTGGAAACAAAATAACATACCAATTTATGTGAAGACTGAGAAGACAAAATAACATGGCAATTTATGTGGAGACTGAGGAGACAAAATAGCATGGCAATTTATGTGGAGACTGAGGAGACAAAATAGCATGTCAATTTATCTGGAGACTCTAACCAAATAACATGGCAATTTATCTGGAGACTCTAACCAAATAACATGGCAATTTATCTGGAGACACTAACCAAATAACATGGCAATTTATGTAGAGACTGGACACGAAAAACATACCAATTTACGTGGAAACTGGAGACTTCAAGACCTGATCTTTCAGTGTAAACTGGAGACCAAATAGCATTCCAATTTATGCCGGGTCTCCGGCCACTAAAATCGAGACTTAATTTTGCAGAGAAGACCGGAGAGCGAAGACTAAATGTTGAAAAGAAGACTACAGCCACCAAATCCCGCTGACCTCCAGTGTTATGAATTGGGATAAACAAAGTGGAGCGCGTATTATTTAAACTCGATTTCTCAATTAGCATTTTTCCCTTCCTAGGGTTGCGAGCGAGTGTAATGGGAGCCGTTGCTGGAGAGTGGTTTGCTGGAGATGCCCAATTACAAAGTATTAAAAGAAGGAAATTAGAAGACTTTAACTCCTCTTAATTGGCTGCAAAGGCACGACTTCTCCCCAGACCAAAGTCCATCGCGCGCAACCCGGAGTTACGTTCATTTAGTTAAGTCCCGCGGCAACTTCGTCTTTCATTATAGTGATACGTAATTCCTTGAGGCCATCTATTCGCCAAAAGAGACACAGAGAGAGTGCCCCAAACTCATTTGGACATCTGCTATTCCGGTTCGGGCTGGGCCTGAATTAGGTGGTTCGTTGCTTCTTTGATTGTCCTTTTGCTTGTAATGTTAGTCTTCCTCAAAGTGGACGACCACGCCGCCCCATTCCGGAGCTACGAAATATCGTTTCTGTCTTTTTCAGATAAACAGCTATTCTTTTACATTATTCATTATGGAATTTATCAAAAGGAATGATAATATTTTATAAATTGGGTTAAACTTATCATTTGTTTATCATATTATTTGATACTTCTGTATCTTTAGTGTAATATTTCACTGATATATGTATATATATTTATATATATATACATTTAAAATTTACAATATGCAATTAAAATTTTTCCATAACCTTTTGAAACACCCTGTATATAAATATATATATATATATATATATATATATATACAGGGTGTTTCAAAAGGTTATGGAAAAGTTTAAGGAGTTGCAGGGGGTGAGTTGAGAAATATGCCTGTTTTTTCCACTTTCCTATGATGTGTTAAAAGAGCGCCACAGAGTTTCAAAGCATGGCCTACTAGCCCCTGGAAGTAGGCTGCAACAAGCGCCAAACCAAGCTGGTTCGTGTGATAGGTAAAAAAGGACTTTGTAAACAAATCGAGGTAACCAGCGTAAAAAAGTTAACTTAAATAGTATTTAAAGTCCCTGCTGTTTGGTTTGCGCTTGTTGCAGCCTACTTCCAGGGACACTTTGAAGCTCTCTGTGGCTCTTTTAACTCATCGTAGGAAAATGGGGGGAAAAAAGCATACTTCTCAACTCACCCCCTACAACTCCTTCAAATTTTTGCATAACCATTTGAAACACCCTGTATATATATGTATATATATATATATATATATATATATATATATATATATGTATGTTTATATAGTGCCCTCTCCAGACAAAGGAAATCGCTCTCTAGCGTGGTATTGTCAAAGGTCACGTGACACGCGAGATTACGCTATTCAGTGATTTCAGTTTCACGTGACACGACGTCATCCATGCTTTTTCGAATAGAGAAAAAAAACCCGCACAAAATGGCGGCCATAGCCAAAGCTACAAGGTGAAATTACTCTATAGCTTCCGTATGAAAATCTCTTTGTAAATATTTTTGTCGCGAAGAATATGAACTGTCAGATTTATGAAATTTATATAATATACTTATGGTATAACGAGGTACTTATAATTATAATTTTATAATCAGTCTAAATTAGCGTATTTATCTTTGCGAAATTACATTTCATTTTACACAACACAAAACATTTACCAGTTAATACAGCCTAAATTACAAATCGTAAATATTGATACCCGGAAGCTGGGTAGAATATTTTCCAACTATAGTTGGTGTTTTCGTTCCTTCAAAGATTTTTCCAAAAAGCAAGTCCATTTTTGGTGTTACTTAACGTATTTTGAATTACCATATTATTGCGCCGATTTAGGGGCTTTCCTTACAGGCTTATTCTACGTGTATCATATAGACTGAGTTCCTTTTGATCTAGATATTCCGCTCTCGGCTCTCGTAATATTTGAGTTTGCGAGCTTAATAACGTTAATTATTTGTTGATATACCTGTTATAAAGACCACCTCTATCACCAATTTATTCGTAAGGGGATAAATTCACGCCTTGATGGAACACATGGTAAACAGCGTAAATTTATTAATTTATACCCTGAATATTGAACTACCGTGTTGTCCTCGGTGATGGGAGGGGTTTCGTTCTTCGTCACGCCCCCAAGACGATGGGAAGCATTCCGTAATATCAGGGGTTCATCAATATTACATATTTTTAGCCCACAAACCAAAGAGACAGCACAACCAGTTCTTCACAACCACAAGTCGGACTCTCGCTCGAGGGGGTAATCACTTAAATAAACAGGTGTATAAATCGTAGCTAATCAAGGAAAATCACCAAAATATTGTGATAAATCACTGGAAATCACCAACATATTGTGATAAATCACTGGAAATCACCAAAATATTGTGATAAATCACTGGAAATCACCAAAATATTGTGATAAATCACTGGAAATCACCAAAATATTGTGATAAATCGCTGGAAATCACCAAAATATTGTGATAAATAACTGGAAATCACCAAAATATTGTGATAAATCCCTGGAAGTCACCTAAATATTGTGATAAATCACTGGAAATCACCAAAATATTGTGATAAATCACTGGAAATCACCAAAATATTGTGATAAATCACTGGAAATCACCAAAATATTGTGATAAATCACTGGAAATCACCACAATATTGTGATAAATCGCTGGAAATCACCAAAATATTGTGATAAATCCCTGGAAGTCACCAAAATATTGTGATAAATCACTGGAAATCTTCAAAATATTCAGATAAATCACTGGAAATCGCCTAAAAATTGTGATAAATCACAGGAAATCACCAAAATATTCTGATAAATCACTGGAATTCACCAAAATATCGTGATAAATCACTGGAAATCACCAAAATATTTTGATACATATATGGAAATCACCAAAATGTTGTGATAAATCACTTGAAATCACCAAAATATTGTGATAAATCACCGGAAATCACCAAATTATTGTGATAAATCGCTGGAAATCACCAAAATATTTTGATACATATATGGAAATCACCAAAATATTGTGATAAATCTAGTGTTGTTAATTTTCCGGAAAAATAAAATGCGGAAAATTTTCCGCAAATCGGAAAAATAAAAAATTGAAACATAATTTACTTTTTAAGGGTTTTTAATGTTTTTAACTTTTTATCGATATGAAATGTCTAATATCAGTAAACATTCTACAAAACATTAATAGTGTTGTTACATTATCAGTTTAAACTAGTCTAGAGGTTTAGATTTACTTTCAGATTCGAAAAAAAGAGGCGAAAATGCGGCTTTATTTCAATTTGCAAACAATATATTAGACTTATCATGGAATGAAAACCTTTTTAGTTTTTGCGGAACAATACGGAAATTTTTTCAAAAAATAGACCTCGATTTCCGTGGAAAATTTTCCGACTTATAACACTAGATAAATCTCTGGAAATCAACAAAATATTGTGATAAAACACTATAAATCACAAAAATAAAGTGATAAATCACTATTAATCACAAAAATATTGTGATAAATCACTGGAAATCAAAAAAATAGTGATAAATCAATGAAAATATCCAAAATATTGTGATAAATAACTGTAAATCACAGAAACATATTGTGAGAAATCATAGGAAATCACAGAAAAATAATATGAGAAATCATAGGAATTCACAGAAACATTGTGAGAAATCATAGGAAATCACAGAAACATATTGTGAGAAATCATAGGAAATCACAGAAATATATTGTGAGAAATCATATGAAATCACAGAAACATATGGTGATAAATAACTGTAAATCACATAAACATATTGTCAGAAATCATAGGAAATCACAGAAACATATTGTGAGAAATCATAGGAAATCACAGAAACATATTGTGAGAAATCATATGAAATCACAGAAACATATTGTGATAAATAACTGTAAATCACATAAACATATTGTCAGAAATCATAGGAAATCGCAGAAACATATTGTGAGAAATAATAGGAAATCACAGAAACATATTGTGAGAAATCATATGAAATCACAGAAACATATTGTGATAAATAATTGTAAATCACATAAACATATTGTCAGAAATCATAGGAAATCACAGAAACATATTGTGAGAAATCATAGGAAATCACAGAAACATATGGTGATAAATCATAGGAAATCACAGAACGTCTTTCGAAAATCAGTAATCAGTAATCTTGATGATATTTTAATACCCCTTTATTTCATTTTACTATAACAAATGAAAATATTAAACGTTATTTCGTTTCTTTGTAAGAGTACATCATTTTCTTGGCCGATTAGAATGCGAAGTTCGGTAAACCTTTCTTGGATCGCGGCAACAACAAAACAACGTCTTAACTGATTGCGTAAAATGCATCCTAGACTCTGACAGTTCGATCAAATTACCCGTAGAAATCTTCATCTGGTATTTTTACCTCTCCGAGGGGACTATGTCCCCTAGGAAGGGTTATACAATCATCGTGTCTGTCTCTGTGTGTGTGTGTGTCTGTCTGTCTGTGGGCTGCGAACGCGTTACCGGGGCAAAGTCGAAAAACCGTTTATGCAGTTTAAAGGTTGGAAAAACCACCGTCTGACGGTGAGCGTTAACGGAGTAATTTGCGGTTGGTGCGGTTTGGTATGGTGGTTTTTTTCGTTAACGCTCACCGTCGTGACGGTTTCTGTTGGTAATTATGTTATTGTAATGTTTATGCGTCATGTGGGAATGTTGAGTTTGTGTTATGGCGGTTGTGGGTATTCAGTGTGTGGTGTTTGCATTTTGTATGTATGGGCGTTTCTTCTCTAACTTCTTCTTATTGACTTTTGGGACGGACTGAGTGCTGAGGGTTACGATAAACGTCTCAACGTCCAAATGTCAGGGTTTCCACCAATTGTTTACGTTAATCGTCTTACTATCAATTTGCGATCGCATCGGGCGGGATTTGAACCCGAGACCTACTGCTTGACAGGCGGACGTTCTACCACAGAACCACCGACACTTACTACGCTTTATCGAAAATTAGACCTTCAGCTTTATCGAAAACGTTTATTACAAATTAACAGAGTATTAAATTTTGGTTGTTATTAAATAGAACGAAATTTCGTGTTCCATTTAAATTATTGCATCGAAGTAATTCTAATGTAGCGTATTCTCTGTTGATAAAAACGAAAGCGCCGCCCAGGTTTCGAACCCGAGCCCTTCTGCACGACAGGCGAATGTTCTACCACAGATCCACCGATAGATGTTACGCTTGTTTGAAAATTATAAACTCAGCTTAGCGGGAGAGTATATTAATGGTTTTTAAAGTCTAAATTTTTTACGTATGCAATTTTAAAGGTCAAATCTTGTTTTAGCGCAGTCAGCCGTGATAAGAGGGTTAAAGGGTAGACCCTGTGGGTGGTCCACTTTGTTAGTTTTTACCTCTCCGAGGGGACAAAGTCCCCTAGGAGGGGTTATACAACCACCGTGTCTGTCTGTGGGTCTGTGGGTCTGTCTGTCAGGCCTGCGCATTTTCGGTGCAAAGTGTAATCACTGCGTACGCAGTTTCTCGAGATCTCTGCGTTCGCAGTTTCTCGAAGGGTTGGCAAAACCACCGTGTGACGGTGAGCGTTAACGGATTCATTTGCGGTTTGGTTTGGATGGTGTTTTACGTTTTTGTAATGTTTATGCGTAGGTTGTGAGTGTTAAATTTGTTGTGTTTGTGTTCTGATGGTTGTGCATGTTGAGTCTGTTGTGTTTATATGGGCGTTTTCTCTCCAACTTCTTCTTAATGACTTTGGGACGGACCGAGTGCTGAGTGTAATGCTACCTCTCAACGTCCAATGGCAGGGTTTCCACCAGTTGTACACGGTATTCGTCTTAGTATCAATTTACGATCGCATCGGGCGGGATTTGAACCCGAGACCTCCTGCTTGACAGGCGGACGTTCTACCACAGAACCACCGACACTTGTTACGCCGTATTGAAAATTAGACCTTCAGCTTTATCGGAAGCGTATTTAATAGAGTACGAAATTTTGGTTTAATTGAAATAGAATTGAAATTGAAATGATTGCATCGAAGAAATTCTAATTTAGCGTTTCTCTATTGATTAAAAACAAATGCGCCACCTAGGTTTCGAACCCAGACCATTCGGCTTGGCAGTCGAGCGCTCTACCACAGAACCACCGATAGCTCCTTAGGTTCACTGAAATTAAGACACGCATCGTAAGCATAATAGGTAATAAAGTCTTTTTTTATTAATGAATTTATGAAGGCCTAATCTGGTTTTTTTAAAGGTTAAATCTTGTTTTAGCGCAGTCAGCCGAGATAAGAGGGTTAAAGGGTAGACCCTGTGGGTGGTCCACTTTGTTAGTTTTTTTGTTATTTATTTACGGGTATTCTTAACGACCTATATATAGTTGTGTTAATTCAAAGGAGATAATTTAACGTTAATTGCTTTAAGAGCTGGCGGTTAGTCAAGTGGCTCTCTGTGCTTTGTTGATGGTAAGGTTTTTGCTTCTTGTAAATATATTTGGTGTGGATATTTGGATATCTACGATTTCTAACGCAGTCAATGATTTCCTGGGTGTGCGAGTCATTATATGATATTGGAAATTGGACGGCATTGGTCTTTTTCATGCGGTATGTGTCACAACGTCAACTGGAAGTCTACGAGCGTTGAAATAAAATGAGCGTTAAAGATGCGGCAAGTATTTCGTAAGCGAGAAAAATACAAATACCATCTGTAGATATTTCTTTCATTAAAATTTGCTTAGTATTATATTCAACTGATAAACATGTACGGTAAAAAGGGTTAAATTCAATTGTGCATTGTTTTAGTAAGTCTAACTCGCTGTTGTAACTACTTAATTTATAATATTCTGAATAAATTAAACTCGATTGTTTCGTCTCAATTATTTAAATTAAAATTAAAATTTTATACCGGGCGGGATGGAATCAGGATTACGTTTTTAGTAAATAACTCTGAATTGCGGAGATATATCTTTAAGGATCATCTCGAGAAATTAATACCACTAGGGACAATTCTTCCGAGGAGAGGTATATTTTGGCAAGCTTGCCAACTTGTTTAATTAAGCAGCATTAGCGATTTCCTGTTTTAACCGTTGCCATCTTGTGCCAATCAAATAATTTAATTGGAGGGCCATGATAATGATCGGTTTCGCGAGGCTCTAGGTGGTTCTAACAACAGTAGTGTTCCTTTGGGGGGGGGGGGGGATAGGGATTCTCCGTCAATAATTTTGTTTATTTGCCAAAATTAATTTATTACAATCTTTTTGTGGAACAGCGTTGCCAGACGTCTTATAACTAAAGGACTTTTCGATAATTTCGATACTTTTTTTTTGGGATATAATATTCGCGCGCGAAAACTATCGCAACGCCCCCTTTGGTTCGCCATTGTAACCTAGATAAGTAGCGGCTAAAGCAGACGCTATTTTTTTTTCCTCATCGTTATTCGTAAATTTTACTTTAAAAATAATTATACTGGTATTTTAATATCATTTTGGCTGTTAGTTACTAAGCCATGGTTAGATAATTATATAAACATTTACTTTAAATTCATGACTTAAATTCACAGCTATCACAGTTTCTAGATCTTTAGTGGCACATCTAATTAATATTTCACTGTACTTTTGAAAAATGGACGATTGCTTTGGCCTAAGTTCAGGCAAACACCCTATAATTTCAAATTATTGCTATTGGAAACGTTTTTATAATATTATTTACATTAAGATTATAATTTACCTTTACTTTTGTAACAGTTACTGTAGTTGTGTTCTCTAAATATGTACATTTTAACTAGATTTTAAAACCCGCACGCATTCCAGCCTAGTCCCAAAAACCACGCCTGTTAAAAACCACCCAAGCACACGCAATTTTGACCGCGGTCCAAATCCCCACATTCAGTGTTTCTTTCAGAAAATTTTCTTCGGGGGGTTTCCCAGACATCCGGGGGTGCCAGTATCCAGTGGCGAGCGTAGCAATCCCTGCACGCCTGGCAGTGGCGTCGAAAAAAGGGGAAGCTCCCCCGGAGAGATGCCTGAAAGAAACACTGCCCATATTGCCAAGTGTAGGAAACCCATTTTCCCCTCCAGGGTTCCATCCTCCTAGGTCACACTAGTCGACTTGACGTAAGGTCACATGACACACAGAGGAGCTCTAAAGAAAAAATTACACAAATTTCTAAAGAAGTCATAGACATTTGGGGAATTTTCTGTAGCTATTGAAATCACGGTGGGGTGGCGGAGTGGTTAGCGCTTTCGCCTCGCAGCAAGAGGAGCCGGGTTCGATACCAGCTTGTGGCACTGGCTGAAAACTCGGAGCAACTCCTTCCGCGTTGAGTTTGCAAGTTCTCTCCCCACTGGCTCAAGGGGTTTTCCCCCGAGCTCTTCAGTTTCCCCTTCCATAAAAAACTTGTTGAGGTTATCGGTAATAGTTAGTGTAGGGAGCTGTTGGCTCGCGTGGCTTGCAGGGCTTGCCAGCACCCTCCTACGCATTGTAACCCGGCCACCTGAATTAAAGGCTTTAAAAGTCGGTGACTTAGGCCTAAGGTGGTGCATTATTTTGAGATTAAAATTCAAATTTCCCACCGAATGTTTTGGGCACTATAATTTGGATTGAAAATCTATAATTTTTAGTCTTTTGAACTATACTTGTACTTTGGAAATCATTCCTAGTTAATTATTAAATTACGTATTTATATGTCAAAAAAGAATGAATAAAGTATAATTTCTTCCCTCTTGACCAGGCTTAAAGCAAGGGTGATTTTGACCTTGAAAACCTTTATTGGTAAACTGTATTACCAATTTATAATGGCAATTAAAAATATATAATATATATAAGGGGGGCGACAACAGTCTGACCACTTACCTTCTTATTGACTTAAAGTAATCATAGGACAGCTATCGCGTGGACAAATAATTTAAGGGGTTCAGGCTTTAAAAAGCACGCGTTAATACTGGGAATTAAGAAAATCACAGTTAATTTTAATTCAATGTGGACAAACTTGGCGTCGCTGAAGTCGATTTCCGGCGTAGTTTCGTAGAGAAGCTGAAGCGTTCACGTTCAATTTTGACAAAATGGCGCCGTTGTTGTCGGTTAAATGATTATGCTCTTTAAGTTTTAGGCCTATAATTTTCGAAATTGGTTCTTTAAAGGTTTAAGTAATAGTAATTAACCATTATGTTAAGTAAATATAACCAGTAAGCCGCGTATGACTGAGGTTGTTTTTTTAATTTCACTGGAATTAATTTTATTTCCAAACTTAAAAATTTAATGAACTAAGATTAACCTAATTTTCTTGCACGTAGTGATAGTTGAACAGATTTCTTGAGGCTCTTCAAAGCGGCTGATGTACCTTAGTTAGCCTTCCGATTTAAACCACGCCTATCGTGTCCAAATATCGGGAACAGTGAATCATCTTAGATTCTTGGTCCAATATTTAATATATTCGCAGTTCTTAGAATATGGGTTTTTGGTGGCTGATACGACTTTGATTCTTCAGCGCTAATGAGGTGTGAATTCATTATTTGAATTTTATTTGTAACATTAATGGCTCAAATCTAAAAAAAATTGTCCCCTTAGATTCTGGGTCCATCGCTATCCTCTCCAAAACGCGTCACCTTTTGAAAAATAATATTACAAACGCAGAAAAACGTTACTGTGGGTACAACTTAGATCGGCTTTCTTATGGCAAAACATATTAAACGGCAATTTTGAAACTTTTTCGAGTTAGTAGTAAATTCCAGTACATAGGGGAATTGTAAACCTACTGTAAATGTTAAAACTCGCCAAAAGTTATACCAACATTTCTTTTTTGAATAATTTTTTCATTATGCTAGTAAATATCACTTACGTTACCGTAAGAAATAACGTAAATCAAATTAAAGAAATATCTAAAATTTTATAAAATGGCGATAATTAGGTTCTGTCATTGGACCTCTGTCCTCGAGAAAACTTTAATTGTCTATGAAATAAATCCCGAAAATAAGCCCCACCTTTGGCTTTTAAAGAGAGTCGAATATTGGTAGTGCGAAATAAATTGAAGCATGAAGGCGGTATTGTGGCGAGCTCGCTTTGATCTTGGCCCGATGAGGACGGCGAGCGGCTGTACTGTAAGCCTTTGCAAATGACTCTTCGCGGGCTGAGGAAGATCGCTTATTTTATCGAGAATGAGTGGATTTATGGCGCGAGAGCACCTCCTAACGGGCGTTTAGCGTGTCTAGACGACGTTTTCCAGATATGATTTTCCCATCACTCCCGCTCTGCACTAATTTAGTTCTCCGAGACAGGGATGGGCACCCCTCCTCTCATTGTGAGCGCTTTTGTTATTATGAGCGAAATTGAACGGCCAAATGTTTTTTTAGAAGAACGCGAAACGAAAATGGCAGGAGCGCCAATTTCAGCGCTCAAAAAAGAGCGAAAAGAGAGGTACAGCGATTTTACCGCTGAAGAAAGAGCTAAAAGAGAGGAGCGCCGATTTTGCCGCTCAAGAAAGAGCGAAAAGAGAGGAACACTGATTTTCCCGCTCAATAAGAACGAAAATAGAGGAGCGATGATTTTCCCGCTCAAAAAGAACAAAAAGAGAGGAGCGATGATTTTCCCGCTCAAAATGAGCGAAAAGAGAGGAGCACAGATTTTCCCGCTCAAAAAGAGCGAAATGAGCGAAAAGAGAGGAGCGCCGATTTTCCAGCTCAAAAATGCATGAGCGTGAGCGGATATTAGGCTAGCGTGTGCGAGCGGTGAGTGAGCTGAGCGGCTCTTTGACGAAAATGCCCAGCACAGCTCCGAGAATGTCTTTGGACAGCGTCATTCAGACACGCTCCACGGACTATTTATTTCTAGATGGACTATTAAAGACGCTCTATTTCTCAAGCCTCCGAATAATGATCAGGTTGCGTTTATGCTCCATAAATAAAAGAGTCGTTGGAACAGAAGTGTAGTCAGAAATACGTCAAGGAGGGGGATCGGAATATGTTTTAGAGACGGGGAAATTTAATAGACTTAAAACCAATGGGATTAACACGTAAAACCCCTTTGTCTGAGCCGCTGGATTGGGACATCGTGTACGAGCGTAGTTCGAATATTTGCGTTTACAGCTAATCCTTAAAGCTGACTTTGGCGCGAGACATTTGACGCGAAGAATTCTATATGTAACAAGACGTACGACGATCAGAATACACACAATCCTTCTAATGTGTTAAGTTTGTTTGAGCTATTCACAGCAACCTGCAACGGCAGTATCACAAAAAATATATATACACTATTTGTTAAGTCTAGTCATACTTTGAAATCATCGAAGATTTCTTCGATCAGTGTCACTTTTATTTTTTATTTCTGATCACACTTATTTGTTACTACTAGTCAGCCGTTGAGTGTCACACCTATTTTTTCTGGTTATACGACAAAGACTAGTTCGATCAGTTTCATACTTATTTGTTACTTCTGATCACACTTATTTGTTACGTTGAGTGTCAGCCTTATTACTTCTGGTCATACGCCGAAGACTAGGTCGATCAGTGTCATACTTAATGGATACTTCTGGTCATACGTTGAAAGCGGGGCGCACTCTGAACGGCCTTGAAAAACGCTAGAGGGAAACGGGCGCGTAGACCTCTATAAACACGCGGATTTGTCAATGTTGGAAATTGCGGGGGTCCGTATACGCTGCCCAAAACACATTACTTAGAATTAAAATTAAAGAATGAATTTGCAACTCTAGGTTATATGTAAACCACAGCTATACAAAAATATAACTTTCATGAAAATCGGACTTAAATTAATCAACTGTATGTAGATTTTTAGGTGAAAATATAAAACCACGAAAATTGGGGTCCCGTAAATTACCCTGAAAACTATACTTAAATTTAATATTCACTGATATAACAGAAGGTGTAGGTCCGCTGAATCCTAACCTATCCAATAATATTTTTTTAACGTTATCGGACTTAATTTTAAATAGAATATCTACCACATAAAGCGAAACCACCGAAAATAGTAAATTGGACAAATGCCCATTTTCTAGGGCTCCGATTTGAAAACTTTATGAAAGGCTATCAATGGCGATGTATGTACATTCGAACGAGATATCATTGACTCTTCTAGCCCTAACCGTTGAAGAGATATGCGCGACACGGCGGCATCGGCATCGGCTACACTGTACGTGAAACTAATACACAAATCCTTAGGATTGTGTGTAAAAAGGTTACGAAGGATAATAAGAAACTAGCCTGCTTTTTGTAAGACGTAAGATTCTATATAATGACATTTGACCAGTGCATTCAAAGGCTTACTTAAATGTTCACTTGAATTGAATGTATGTTATAAATACGGTTATACAAAGCTCTCTTATTTTGGTCTTCAATTCAATTTTTATTCATCTTTTGCCAACTTTTTAATATCTGTTTGGTATCTGATAAACACTTTCTCACGGCTCTAACAAATACCGACTGGAAAATAAAGCGGCAGGGACTTTAAATACTGTTTAAGTTTACTTTTTTACTCTGGTTACCTTCATTTGATTACAAAGTCCTTTTTTACCTATCACACGAACCCAAACCTTAATGTTCGCATTTCCCTGCTGCTTGGTTTTGCAGCCTACTTCCATTGGCTAGTAGGCCACACTTTGAAGCTCGCTGGCGCTCTTTTAACTCATCGTAGGAAAATGGGGAAAAAACAGGCGTACTTCTCAACTCACCCCAACTCCTTAAAATTTTTGCTTAACCTTTTGAAACACCCTGTATACAGTTTCTAGTTAATAAAAGCCTGTGCAATCGACTGAAACTTAGTGTTTTTATTTAAACCGTAAATCTACATCCCACATGCACTTGCAATTTTGGCCGCTGTTCAACTTTATCTTTGGCTAGGAGCAACAAACACAAGGAGAACGCAGCTAGCCTTTAAACACGGGAACGCAGTGTTATGTACAAATTTCATTGGACGAACCTTTACACTGAACGTTTTACGGGCGGGGGGAAAGATAATTTTCGAATTTCCCCTTCCGATGGCAGCAGGCGCTAGAGCGTCTAACCAAGACTTTTGACGGGTTGTGTTCTCCTTGTGTGAGGCGCTGTGTTGGTTGCTCTTACATCTTTGGTTGGCATGGCGTCCCCTGGTTGTCTTTCCCCAACCACGTTTTATCCGAGCAACGAAGATACTCCATACAATCATAGAAATTATTTTGATAATTTTTAATTTAATCATTTAGTTATTAAAATTATCCGAAAGCCAATTTGATATATCGCATGTTTGAAATATCAGGAAACCGATGGTGCTTGTACAATTTTCTTACGACGAGTTGCGTCTTCCCTAAGTCAGTAGAAACTATCTAGTTTTCTTCATTTCTAATGTACTGTTCTAAGCTAGTCGAGCTGATCTCATTTTGCGAGTTCAATATATTGAGGAAATGCGAACACACACACACACTCACTATCGGATTATAATAAAATGCTTCGCGCAAAGCAACACTAGGTTTAGTTCATTCGTGCCACCTGCGCATGCGGTGCGCGAAACAATCTCCTTAATTTCCTGCCCATTAAAACTACCTTCTAGCCGTTTATATCGGTATTAAAAATGTCATTATGCTATTCCAATTTACAATCAGCGAAGGCAATCTAAAATAAGTAAATTCCGTCCTTATCAAATTTTAATTTCCTCCAGGCGCGCCATATGGCCGTTCGCTGCATACGTCAATAATACTACCAGAAATATACATATCGTCGCCGTTAAAACAAAACCACGTATCTTTTCGGTGGCCTTTTTGAGAAAAATGGATTTTTTAATTTTGCAGGGACTTGTGAAATCGCGTGTTAGGTTTTTACATGTGAGTTAATTTTATAGTTAAATAATTTCGTTTCAATATTGACTCTTTATGAGGATTTTAATTTAAAAATATTTTGCTAAAGGGGAATTTTTAGAGATACGTGGTTTCGCGTCATGAAGTGAGATAGGAGCTGAAAATAAGCGAGATACGTGCTTTTGCGCGAAATAAGTTGTGAATATCAAAGATACGTTTCAATGTTTTCTCGATTTAAAAAATAAATCCAATTGCAACCTATTAATGTTTTTAATGTTATATACGTAAATTGGGGTGTAGAATCTAAATATGTAAATTTTGGCCATACCACGTATCTCAAGTTACGTGGTTTTGTTTTAACGGCGACGATATATACATTACAGAAATATGTAAATAATGAAAAAAGTAGCGCAAGCCATGATGCGGTGTTAGATAGTGCTTCTTACGGCTAACTGGTCACGTCGTCCAAGTTGAAAATGTCAGATATCTGAAGATAATTAGTTAGTCAGATCAGGTTAATCTTTAATATTCCCCCAATCAGAAATGGGATATCAAACTATATCTGTTTCATTGTCCCAAATAACGGATGTGAACTGATCTCCTGCAATTCATACAAACACATTAGGTTAGCTGTTGTTTGATTTTGATGTTTATTTTAAATATAATTTTGTGAAAATAAACAGAAATAAAATTTAGAAAATAAATTGATAATTGTGAGGCATCTGAAATCTGTTAACTTTCTATTTGTTGATTCAGATTAATGCCGTGCTTAAAGTACCTGGTTTGCGTACTAATCTGATTATATCTGAACTACTCTCTCCACACTGCTTGATGATTGGAGTGGCAGAGTGGTTAGCGCATTCACCTCACAGCGAGATGAGCCGGGTTCAATCCCAGCTTGTGGCACTCGGTGAAAACCTCGGAACATCTCCCTTCCCCTTGAGTTGCAAGTTGTCTCCCCACTGGTTAACGAGGTCTTCCTAGGAGCTCTTCGGTTTCCCCTTCCCATAAAAACTTGTTGAGGATAATGGTAATAGTAAGTGTAGGGAGCTGATGGCTCGTGTGGCATGAAGAGCTTGCCACCACCCTCCTACGCATTGTACCCAACTAACTAATTTAAAACCATTAAAAGTCGCTAAATTACTTGGGCTTAAGGTGGTGCCTTATTATTATTATACTGTATTTGATCTATAGTAATTTATACTTCGGTTCAAATAACGCAACTGGTAACTGATAATATGTTGGAACAAGAACCCATAGACGTACCAAGAACAGAGGAAAGGAAATTTTGCTGGATCGCCTCCTAATCGATTTTTTTTAAAGAGGCGGAGCTATTGAGTCTTCTTCCACTATTGTTACTTCTAAGATGGCGCGAACCCTTACATATTTTTTTAGTTGGTTTCAAGTTGGCTTTAAGTTGTCGTTATTAAGTTTCAAGTTGACTCTAGGTTGGCTTTAAGTTGTCGTTATTAAGTTTCAAGTTGGCTCTAAGTTGGCTTTAAGTTGTCGTTATTAAGTTTCAAGTTGGCTCTAGGTTGGCTTTAAGTTGTCGTTATTAAGTTTCAAGTTGGCTCTAAGTTGGCTTTAAATTGTCGTTATTAAGTTTCAAGTTGGCTCTAAGTTGGCTTTAAGTTGTCGTTATTAAGTTTCAAGTTGGCTCTAGGTTGGCTTTAAGTTGTCATTATTAAGTTTCAAGTTGGCTCTAAGTTGGCTTTAAGTTGTCGTTATTAAGTTTCAAGTTGGCTCTAGGTTGGCTTTAAGTTGTCGTTATTAAGTTTCAAGTTGGTTCTAAGTTGGCTTTAAGTTGTCGTTATTAAGTTTCAAGTTGGCTCTAAGTTGGCTTTAAGTTGTCGTTATTAAGTTTCAAGTTGGCTCTAAGTTGGCTTTAAGTTGTCGTTATTAAGTTTCAAGTTGGCTCTAAGTTGGCTTTAAGTTGTCGTTATTAAGTTTCAAGTTGGTTCTAAGTTGGCTTTAAGTTGGCTTTAAGTTGTCGTTATTAAGTTTCAAGTTGGCTCTAAGTTGGCTTTAAGTTGTCGTTATTAAGTTTCAAGTTGGCTCTAAGTTGGCTTTAAGTTGTCGTTATTAAGTTTCAAGTTGGCTCTAGGTTGGCTTTAAGTTGTCGTTATTAAGTTTCAAGTTGGCTCTAAGTTGGCTTTAAGTTGTCGTTATTAAGTTTCAAGTTGGCTCTACGTTGGCTTTAAGTTGTCGTTAATAAGTTTCAAGTTGGCTCTAAGTTGGCTTTAAGTTGTCGTTATTAAGTTTCAAGTTGGCTCTAGGTTGGCTTTAAGTTGTCGTTATTAAGTTTCAAGTTGGCTCTAAGTTGGCTTTAAGTTGTCGTTATTAAGTTTCAAGTTGGCTCTAGGTTGGCTTTAAGTTGTCGTTATTAAGTTTCAAGTTGGCTCTAAGTTGGCTTTAAGTTGTCGTTATTAAGTTTCAAGTTGGCCCTAAGTTGGCTTTAAGTTGTCGTTATTAAGTTTCAAGTTGGCTCTAGGTTGGCTTTAAGTTGTCGTTATTAAGTTTCAAGTTGGCTTTAAGTTGTCGTTATTAAGTTTCAAGTTGGCTCTAAGTTGGCTTTAAGTTGTCGTTATTAAGTTTCAAGTTGGCTCTAGGTTGGCTTTAAGTTGTCGTTATTAAGTTTCAAGTTGGCTCTAAGTTGGCTTTAAATTGTCGTTATTAAGTTTCAAGTTGGCTCTAAGTTGGCTTTAAGTTGTCGTTATTAAGTTTCAAGTTGGCTCTAGGTTGGCTTTAAGTTGTCGTTATTAAGTTTCAAGTTGGCTCTAAGTTGGCTTTAAGTTGTGGTTATTAAGTTTCAAGTTGGCTCTAAGTTGGCTTTAAGTTGTGGTTATTAAGTTTCAAGTTGGCTCTAAGTTGGCTTTAAGTTGTCGTTATTAAGTTTCAAGTTGGCTCTAGGTTGGCTTTAAGTTGTCGTTATTAAGTTTCAAGTTGGCTCTAAGTTGGCTTTAAGTTGTGGTTATTAAGTTTCAAGTTGGCTCTAAGTTGGCTTTAAGTTGTCGTTATTAAGTTTCAAGTTGGCTCTAAGTTGGCTTTAAGTTGTCGTTATTAAGTTTCAAGTTGGCTCTAGGTTGGCTTTAAGTTGTCGTTATTAAGTTTCAAGTTGGCTCTAGGTTGGCTTTAAGTTGTCGTTATTAAGTTTCAAGTTGGCTCTAGGTTGGCTTTAAGTTGTCGTTATTAAGTTTCAAGTTGGCTCTAGGTTGGCTTTAAGTTGTCGTTATTAAGTTTCAAGTTGGCTCTAAGTTGTCGTTATTAAGTTTCAAGTTGGCTCTAAGTTGTCGTTATTAAGTTTCAAGTTGGCTCTAGGTTGGCTTTAAGTTGTCGTTATTAAGTTTCAAGTTGGCTCTAAGTTGGCTTTAAGTTGTCGTTATTAAGTTTCAAGTTGGCTCTAGGTTGGCTTTAAGTTGTCGTTATTAAGTTTCAAGTTGGCTCTAGGTTGGCTTTAAGTTGTCGTTATTAAGTTTCAAGTTGGCTCTAAGTTGGCTTTAAGTTGTCGTTATTAAGTTTCAAGTTGGCTCTAAGTTGGCTTTAAGTTGTCGTTATTAAGTTTCAAGTTGGCTCTAAGTTGGCTTTAAGTTGTCGTTATTAAGTTTCAAGTTGGCTCTAGGTTGGCTTTAAGTTGTCGTTATTAAGTTTTAAGTTGGCTCTAAGTTGGCTTTAAGTTGTCGTTATTAAGTTTCAAGTTGGCTCTAGGTTGGCTTTAAGTTGTCGTTATTAAGTTTCAAGTTGGCTCTAGGTTGGCTTTAAGTTGTCGTTATTAAGTTTCAAGTTGGCTCTAAGTTGGCTTTGAGTGTCCTCCATTAAGCGAAATTAGAGTTGGTTTTCAGTGGTTTTTAAGTAGGTTTTTAGTTAGTTTAAGTAGTTCTTAGACCACTTATTTTTTTGGTTACTTCAGTTACTACAGGCGGAAAATATGAAAAGGCGGGGCTTATTTTGAAAATATAGATTATTAGGCTCCACGACGGGCTAAAGCTATGATTACGTGTTCTTAGTACGTCTATGGGTTCTTGGTTGGAAGCAATAGCACGACCATACCACCCTCACCTCAATTCCGAAAATGTTTCATTTTCAAACCCTAAATAGTTGCTTATCTCTATTTTACGAAAGACTTAGCTAAGAAGGTAACGGTTTGGGAAATTCTTGAACTTTGAAAGCGCAGCTTCGGAAATAGAGAGGATTCGTCCGTTTGGTGGCCACTTAACATAATGACTGCCGTCGTCCAACGCGTGATGCGACGTTAGTCATGTCAAATCTACCCAATCTCTTCGGCGAGGTTTTTCTATCTCAAAGCTTGAAACTAGAAACTATGTTAAAGTCCGGCTCGTAGCGAAAAGCCTTTATTACGGACTTTACTCCGGAATAAATTCGGTTTATTTCGCTTTCCTAACAATTTCTCGGCCCGTTCTTTTTTCTCACTCGTTCCGAAGTGTACGGTGACATTCTTGTTTAAAGAAATAACTGTACAAGCTCAACTCGATTGGATCCATCCGGGTCGGGGCGCGCGTGTCAGTTTTTTCCGTCGTTGATGGGAGGAGAGAGGTTTTCTTGAGCTCGTTTAGTTTCTATTTCTTTGATGGCTTGTCACTTACGAGGGTCCCTTCGAAAAGCGACGTCGTTTCGCTCAGAACGCCATGTAAACGACCTTCTACCCTTTTCAGATGAGGCTTATACAAACCGGAATTACATTCCGTTTATTAAAACAAAGTTCACTTTAAATTGAAATTGAAATTCACGAAACCCCAAAACCTTTTTCTCGTTCAGTTCTAAAGCGATTTTGCAAACCTACCTAATCGGAAATGTCTTAACACGCGTGCGCGAAAAAATGGATCAAAACGGATTCGGTTTTCTTCCTTTAAGACGTTTATCGCGCATGCGTTTTGTGTCAAATTGGCTTATTCGCCTATTTTCGCCGGTAGAGGGCCGCGTTTATGCGTTATGCTTCAATGGCGTAATGAAAGATTATACAGGGCTGCCACAAAATTTTCATATCCAAATTCCCTGACTATTCCCTGTTTTCCCTGACCATTTTAAGAGATTTTCCCTGACTTATTAAGGCCAAATTTTTCTTTAAAATTAATAAATTTAGATGAACTTATATTTCAGTAAATGGGTTATTGCAATGTTGAAAAAATTAGCCAAACATTCAAGGAAATAAATGATAATCGTGGAATTTGTCATAGATCTAGAGTTAAATTACCTTCAAAAAGTGCCAAGATAAAATTGAATTCCCTGACTTTTCCCCGAATTTTTACCAATTCTTAAAATTCCCTGACATTTCCCTGACTTTTTAGGTCCATTTTTAAATTCCCTGACTTTTCCCTGATTTCCCTGTTTTCCCTGACGTGTGGCAAACCTGTTATAGGTGGTTTCTTTTCACCTGTTCTCGGACTAAGAGTGTACTCTTTTTACCCTAAAACGTTCTATTCGCCAGTTTCCGGAGTGTTGGGGCTACTCTTTTTACTCCTTCAGAAAAGGAGGTGCAAAGGAGTAAATCGGATTTTGTCGTCTGCTAGACAGAATTTATCTGCTGAAAAGTCATTTTAGAAATGCGTTTTTACAACGAGTCTAACTATTCGCCACCACAGAATCGGAGTATTTACTTATGTACTTACTTATTTACTTATGAACTTACGTATTTACTTATGCAGTTACGTATTTACTTATGCACTTACGTATTTACTTATGTACTTACGTATTTACTTTTGCACTTACATATTTACTGCGGTACTTTCGTTTTTACTTAGGTACTTACATATTTATTTTATGTATTTATTCACTTTACAATGACAACTTTATTTATTACAACTATAGCTGTGATTCAGTTCGCGATGTAGTTTATGGTTTAATTAAAATTATATATATATATATATTTAATAATATATTTATATATATCTAAAACTTATCAACTTAAGTTTTCAAGTCTTTAATAAAATATATATATATATATATATATATATATATATATATATATATATATATATATATATATATATTATTAAAGACTTGAAAACTTAAGTTGATAAGTTTTAAATTCAGGTAGCAATATATACTTAGTGAAGCTTTCCAAACCTGATCAATTATTGAAACCGAAGTAAATATTTGGAAAGACGGTTGTTTTTTAGGGTTAAATGCCAATATTACGAAATAATATAGAGATGGGAAAACGCCAAATTTATATAGGCTAATCTTAACGCGCGCGCTGCTGGTATGAGCTTCTCCAAGTCGCCATGGTTATAAACGGGATTCGTAGGACGTTAGTCATCGTTCGTTCAAGTTTCAGGAGAGGGCGCTATCGTCTCCGAGAAGTTCAGAAAACCGAACTTTAAAAATTTCCCTACAAAACAACCACTTCATATTTTTAACGCTATTTCCAAGTAATAGTTTGATCCCCGTTCGATCAGTACAATTTTTGATCCAATTTGGATCAAGCAATAGTCCTATCCCCGTTCGAACTGTCCAATTTTTTATCCAATTTTAATCAAGTAATAATTTTATCCAAGTGCGATCGGTCCAATTTTTGATCTAATTTGGATCAAGTAATAGTTTGATCCCCTTTTGAGCGGTCCAAATATTGATCCCCAATTTCCGCAAGCGTAGATCGGCGCTTACCATTTCTGCCTTATTCTAAATCGGATGCCATTTTATGGGTACGATGTAGCTGTAGCCTTTTTGGTAATTGACTAACCCTGGCCCTGGAAATCCCTTCGCTAGTCAAATTCGTCTTCGAAACACTAAAACAAATACATAACCTGGGTCAAAGGAACGCTGAAATTTTTTTCCATTTTGATGGCGAGTGAGGCAATTACCTGAAAGAATCTTGAGGCTGGCCCGATTTTATTGTGTGTTGGAACTTCGTTTTTCGAAGAAGCCGCGTTTCTCAACAGTTAGACAAATGAATTTTGAGGGTTAACCGATAGTTCCCACGAAGGCTGGGGAATCGGGTAAAGTTTGTAGTAAATATTCGTATACTTCTTAAACCCCTTTCCGCTTCCTCGGTCATTATAGTTTCGCCGACGATATTATGGGTGAAAATATCTTTTCGTTTTACTCGCGCGTGCCATAGGCTTCCTTAATAAGCCTCCAGGATGCATCTTGAGTGCTTTCCTTTTTTAGTCTGGCGCCATCTATGATGGTGAAAGAATTATACTCTGATTAAGGGAGCAATTTAAAAAAAATGTTTTAGTTTTGTCGAAGGTAGAGTTGCATTGGATATCTGCAAACTAGCTGCCTGGGCTTCTAGGAATATTGAGCCCTCTATCTAGTGGGGCTGGTGGCTAAACTTAAAAGCGTAAGAATAAGATTGATTAATATTAAATACGAAATAAATCAGTAGTAAATTAATAAAATATTAAAATTAAGAACTAAATTAATAATATATTAAAATTAAGAACTAAATTAATAATATATTAAAATTAAGAACTAAAAATTAATATTAAAAAGAATTAAGAACATATTAAATAGAATTAAGAACATATTAAATAGAATTAAGAACATATTAAATATAATTAAAAACATATTAAACAGAATTAAGAACATATTAAATAGAATTAAGAACATATTAAATAGAATTAAGAACATATTAAATAGAATTAAGAACATATTAATTTTAAATTAAATTTATCATTTATATTAATATTAAATTCAAATTGAGAACTATATTATTATTAAATTAAAATTGAGAATTATATTAATATTAAATTAATTTCAGAATTATATTAATATTAAATTAAAATTAATAATTTTAATTCTTAATAGAACATGACTACTGTGAGTTTCTCACTAAATATTCGGTTTCACGAATGTAGATGGCGACTTAAGCACCGGATTATAATATCTTTTGGCATCTTGTTTTTATATTATCCGCGGCATCATGCGCTCGCAGCTCCGGATCCTTAACGACTAAGTTTGTCATCTACTTCATAATCATTTTTTGCTCGTCACAGTCATTCTTTATGGAGCATGGAACGCGTTTCGGGTCCGGACTATTATGTAAATTGCTTTTCCTTGTATCCCTTTCCGACCTGTGGCCCTCCCGTCGCGGGAAGATATCGAGCTGCTTTAGAAATAAGAAGCCTAAAGCCCCATTTGCATGCGTCCTAGCAAACTTTAAATCCGCTTCTGTTACTAGAGAGTGTGAAAGTAGGCCTTTAATCCCAGGGAATGTACCTCGATCGTGAAAAGAAAGGAGTTCCGATTTCACGAATGAGCGTGAAAAGAAAGGAGCTCCGAATTCCTTTCTCGAATGAGCGTGAAAAGAAAAGAGCTCCGAATTCCTTTCTCGAATGAGCGTGAAAAGAAAAGAGCTCCGAATTCCTCTCTCGAATGAGCGAGAAAAGAAAGGAGCTCCGAATTCCTTTCTCGAATGAGCGTGAAAAGATAGGAGCTCCGAATTCCTTTCTCGAATGAGCGAGAAAAGAAAGGAGCTCCGAATTCCTCTCTCGAATGAGCGAGAAAAGAAAGGAGCTCCGAATTCCTCTCTCGAATGAGCGAGAAAAGAAAGGAGCTCCGAATTCCTCTCTCGAATGAGCGAGAAAAGAAAGGAGCTCCGAATTCCTTTCTCGAATGAGCGTGAAAAGAAAGGAGCTCCGAATTCCTTTCTCGAATGAGCGAGAAAAGAAAGGAGCTCCGAATTCCTCTCTCGAATGAGCGAGAAAAGAAAGGAGCTCCGAATTCCTTTCTCGAATGAGCGTGAAAAGATAGGAGCTCCGAATTCCTTTCTCGAATGAGCGAGAAAAGAAAGGAGCTCCGAATTCCTCTCTCGAATGAGCGAGAAAAGAAAGGAGCTCCGAATTCCTCTCTCGAATGAGCGAGAAAAGAAAGGAGCTCCGAATTCCTTTCTCGAATGAGCGTGAAAAGATAGGAGCTCCGAATTCCTTTCTCGAATGAGCGTGAAAAGAAAAGAGCTCCGAATTCCTTTCTCGAATGAGCGTGAAAAGAAAAGAGCTCCGAATTCCTTTCTCGAATGAGCGAGAAAAGAAAGGAGCTCCGAATTCCTCTCTCGAATGAGCGAGAAAAGAAAGGAGCTCCGAATTCCTTTCTCGAATGAGCGTGAAAAGAAAGGAGCTCCGAATTCCTTTCTCGAATGAGCGTGAAAAGATAGGAGCTCCGAATTCCTTTCTCGAATGAGCGTGAAAAGAAAAGAGCTCCGAATTCCTTTCTCGAATGAGCGTGAAAAGATAGGAGCTCCGAATTCCTTTCTCGAATGAGCGAGAAAAGAAAGGAGCTCCGAATTCCTCTCTCGAATGAGCGAGAAAAGAAAGGAGCTCCGAATTCCTTTCTCGAATGAGCGTGAAAAGATAGGAGCTCCGAATTCCTTTCTCGAATGAGCGAGAAAAGAAAGGAGCTCCGAATTCCTCTCTCGAATGAGCGAGAAAAGAAAGGAGCTCCGAATTCCTCTCTCGAATGAGCGAGAAAAGAAAGGAGCTCCGAATTCCTTTCTCGAATGAGCGTGAAAAGATAGGAGCTCCGAATTCCTTTCTCGAATGAGCGTGAAAAGAAAAGAGCTCCGAATTCCTTTCTCGAATGAGCGTGAAAAGAAAAGAGCTCCGAATTCCTTTCTCGAATGAGCGAGAAAAGAAAGGAGCTCCGAATTCCTCTCTCGAATGAGCGAGAAAAGAAAGGAGCTCCGAATTCCTTTCTCGAATGAGCGTGAAAAGAAAGGAGCTCCGAATTCCTTTCTCGAATGAGCGTGAAAAGATAGGAGCTCCGAATTCCTTTCTCGAATGAGCGTGAAAAGAAAAGAGCTCCGAATTCCTTTCTCGAATGAGCGTGAAAAGAAAGGAGCTCCGAATTCCTTTCTCGAATGAGCGTGAAAAGATAGGAGCTCCGAATTCCTTTCTCGAATGAGCGAGAAAAGAAAGGAGCTCCGAATTCCTTTCTCGAATGAGCGTGAAAAGAAAGGAGCTCCGAATTCCTTTCTCGAATGAGCGAGAAAAGAAAAGAGCTCCGAATTCCTTTCTCGAATGAGCGTGAAAAGAAAGGAGCTCCGAATTCCTTTCTCGAATGAGCGTGAAAAGAAAGGAGCTCCGAATTCCTTTCTCGAATGAGCGTGAAAAGATAGGAGCTCCGAATTCCTTTCTCGAATGAGCGTGAAAAGATAGGAGCTCCGAATTCCTTTCTCGAATGAGCGAGAAAAGAAAGGAGCTCCGAATTCCTCTCTCGAATGAGCGAGAAAAGAAAGGAGCTCCGAATTCCTTTCTCGAATGAGCGTGAAAAGATAGGAGCTCCGAATTCCTCTCTCGAATGAGCGTGAAAAGAAAGGAGCTCCGAATTCCTCTCTCGAATGAGCGTGAAAAGAAAGGAGCTCCGAATTCCTTTCTCGAATGAGCGTGAAAAGAAAGGAGCTCCGAATTCCTTTCTCGAATGAGCGTGAAAAGAAAGGAGCTCCGAATTCCTTTCTCGAATGAGCGTGAAAAGATAGGAGCTCCGAATTCCTTTCTCGAATGAGCGAGAAAAGAAAGGAGCTCCGAATTCCTCTCTCGAATGAGCGAGAAAAGAAAGGAGCTCCGAATTCCTTTCTCGAATGAGCGTGAAAAGATAGGAGCTCCGAATTCCTTTCTCGAATGAGCGAGAAAAGAAAGGAGCTCCGAATTCCTCTCTCGAATGAGCGAGAAAAGAAAGGAGCTCCGAATTCCTCTCTCGAATGAGCGTGAAAAGATAGGAGCTCCGAATTCCTTTCTCGAATGAGCGTGAAAAGAAAAGAGCTCCGAATTCCTTTCTCGAATGAGCGTGAAAAGAAAAGAGCTCCGAATTCCTTTCTCGAATGAGCGTGAAAAGAAAAGAGCTCCGAATTCCTTTCTCGAATGAGCGTGAAAAGAAAAGAGCTCCGAATTCCTTTCTCGAATGAGCGTGAAAAGAAAAGAGCTCCGAATTCCTTTCTCGAATGAGCGTGAAAAGAAAGGAGCTCCGAATTCCTTTCTCGAATGAGCGAGAAAAGAAAAGAGCTCCGAATTCCTTTCTCGAATGAGCGTGAAAAGAAAGGAGCTCCGAATTCCTTTCTCGAATGAGCGAGAAAAGAAAAGAGCTCCGAATTCCTCTCTCGAATGAGCGAGAAAAGAAAGGAGCTCCGAATTCCTCTCTCGAATGAGCGTGAAAAGATAGGAGCTCCGAATTCCTTTCTCGAATGAGCGTGAAAAGAAAAGAGCTCCGAATTCCTCTCTCGAATGAGCGAGAAAAGAAAGGAGCTCCGAATTCCTCTCTCGAATGAGCGTGAAAAGATAGGAGCTCCGAATTCCTTTCTCGAATGAGCGTGAAAAGAAAAGAGCTCCGAATTCCTTTCTCGAATGAGCGTGAAAAGAAAAGAGCTCCGAATTCCTTTCTCGAATGAGCGTGAAAAGAAAAGAGCTCCGAATTCCTTTCTCGAATGAGCGTGAAAAGAAAAGAGCTCCGAATTCCTTTCTCGAATGAGCGTGAAAAGAAAAGAGCTCCGAATTCCTTTCTCGAATGAGCGTGAAAAGAAAAGAGCTCCGAATTCCTTTCTCGAATGAGCGTGAAAAGAAAGGAGCTCCGAATTCCTTTCTCGAATGAGCGAGAAAAGAAAAGAGCTCCGAATTCCTCTCTCGAATGAGCGAGAAAAGAAAGGAGCTCCGAATTCCTCTCTCGAATGAGCGTGAAAAGATAGGAGCTCCGAATTCCTTTCTCGAATGAGCGAGAAAAGAAAAGAGCTCCGAATTCCTTTCTCGAATGAGCGTGAAAAGAAAGGAGCTCCGAATTCCTTTCTCGAATGAGCGAGAAAAGAAAAGAGCTCCGAATTCCTCTCTCGAATGAGCGAGAAAAGAAAGGAGCTCCGAATTCCTCTCTCGAATGAGCGTGAAAAGATAGGAGCTCCGAATTCCTTTCTCGAATGAGCGTGAAAAGAAAAGAGCTCCGAATTCCTTTCTCGAATGAGCGTGAAAAGAAAAGAGCTCCGAATTCCTTTCTCGAATGAGCGTGAAAAGAAAAGAGCTCCGAATTCCTTTCTCGAATGAGCGTGAAAAGAAAGGAGCTCCGAATTCCTTTCTCGAATGAGCGTGAAAAGAAAAGAGCTCCGAATTCCTTTCTCGAATGAGCGTGAAAAGAAAGGAGCTCCGAATTCCTTTCTCGAATGAGCGAGAAAAGAAAAGAGCTCCGAATTCCTCTCTCGAATGAGCGAGAAAAGAAAGGAGCTCCGAATTCCTCTCTCGAATGAGCGTGAAAAGATAGGAGCTCCGAATTCCTTTCTCGAATGAGCGTGAAAAGAAAAGAGCTCCGAATTCCTTTCTCGAATGAGCGTGAAAAGAAAAGAGCTCCGAATTCCTTTCTCGAATGAGCGTGAAAAGAAAGGAGCTCCGAATTCCTTTCTCGAATGAGCGTGAAAAGAAAAGAGCTCCGAATTCCTTTCTCGAATGAGCGTGAAAAGAAAGGAGCTCCGAATTCCTTTCACGAATGAGCGTGAAAAGAAAGGAGCTCCGAATTCCTTTCTCGAATGAGCGTGAAAAGAAAAGAGCTCCGAATTCCTTTCTCGAATGAGCGTGAAAAGAAAAGAGCTCCGAATTCCTCTCTCGAATGAGCGAGAAAAGAAAGGAGCTCCGAATTCCTTTCTCGAATGAGCGTGAAAAGATAGGAGCTCCGAATTCCTTTCTCGAATGAGCGAGAAAAGAAAGGAGCTCCGAATTCCTCTCTCGAATGAGCGAGAAAAGAAAGGAGCTCCGAATTCCTTTCTCGAATGAGCGTGAAAAGATAGGAGCTCCGAATTCCTTTCTCGAATGAGCGAGAAAAGAAAGGAGCTCCGAATTCCTCTCTCGAATGAGCGAGAAAAGAAAGGAGCTCCGAATTCCTCTCTCGAATGAGCGAGAAAAGAAAGGAGCTCCGAATTCCTTTCTCGAATGAGCGTGAAAAGATAGGAGCTCCGAATTCCTTTCTCGAATGAGCGTGAAAAGAAAAGAGCTCCGAATTCCTTTCTCGAATGAGCGTGAAAAGAAAAGAGCTCCGAATTCCTTTCTCGAATGAGCGAGAAAAGAAAGGAGCTCCGAATTCCTCTCTCGAATGAGCGAGAAAAGAAAGGAGCTCCGAATTCCTTTCTCGAATGAGCGTGAAAAGAAAGGAGCTCCGAATTCCTTTCTCGAATGAGCGTGAAAAGATAGGAGCTCCGAATTCCTTTCTCGAATGAGCGTGAAAAGAAAAGAGCTCCGAATTCCTTTCTCGAATGAGCGTGAAAAGATAGGAGCTCCGAATTCCTTTCTCGAATGAGCGAGAAAAGAAAGGAGCTCCGAATTCCTCTCTCGAATGAGCGAGAAAAGAAAGGAGCTCCGAATTCCTTTCTCGAATGAGCGTGAAAAGATAGGAGCTCCGAATTCCTTTCTCGAATGAGCGAGAAAAGAAAGGAGCTCCGAATTCCTCTCTCGAATGAGCGAGAAAAGAAAGGAGCTCCGAATTCCTCTCTCGAATGAGCGAGAAAAGAAAGGAGCTCCGAATTCCTTTCTCGAATGAGCGTGAAAAGATAGGAGCTCCGAATTCCTTTCTCGAATGAGCGTGAAAAGAAAAGAGCTCCGAATTCCTTTCTCGAATGAGCGTGAAAAGAAAAGAGCTCCGAATTCCTTTCTCGAATGAGCGAGAAAAGAAAGGAGCTCCGAATTCCTCTCTCGAATGAGCGAGAAAAGAAAGGAGCTCCGAATTCCTTTCTCGAATGAGCGTGAAAAGAAAGGAGCTCCGAATTCCTTTCTCGAATGAGCGTGAAAAGATAGGAGCTCCGAATTCCTTTCTCGAATGAGCGTGAAAAGAAAAGAGCTCCGAATTCCTTTCTCGAATGAGCGTGAAAAGAAAGGAGCTCCGAATTCCTTTCTCGAATGAGCGTGAAAAGATAGGAGCTCCGAATTCCTTTCTCGAATGAGCGAGAAAAGAAAGGAGCTCCGAATTCCTTTCTCGAATGAGCGTGAAAAGATAGGAGCTCCGAATTCCTTTCTCGAATGAGCGTGAAAAGAAAAGAGCTCCGAATTCCTTTCTCGAATGAGCGTGAAAAGAAAGGAGCTCCGAATTCCTTTCTCGAATGAGCGTGAAAAGATAGGAGCTCCGAATTCCTTTCTCGAATGAGCGAGAAAAGAAAGGAGCTCCGAATTCCTTTCTCGAATGAGCGTGAAAAGAAAGGAGCTCCGAATTCCTTTCTCGAATGAGCGAGAAAAGAAAAGAGCTCCGAATTCCTCTCTCGAATGAGCGAGAAAAGAAAGGAGCTCCGAATTCCTTTCTCGAATGAGCGTGAAAAGATAGGAGCTCCGAATTCCTTTCTCGAATGAGCGAGAAAAGAAAGGAGCTCCGAATTCCTCTCTCGAATGAGCGAGAAAAGAAAGGAGCTCCGAATTCCTCTCTCGAATGAGCGAGAAAAGAAAGGAGCTCCGAATTCCTTTCTCGAATGAGCGTGAAAAGATAGGAGCTTAGAATTCCTTTCTCGAATGAGCGTGAAAAGATAGGAGCTCCGAATTCCTTTCTCGAATGAGCGAGAAAAGAAAGGAGCTCCGAATTCCTTTCTCGAATGAGCGTGAAAAGAAAGGAGCTCCGAATTCCTTTCTCGAATGAGCGAGAAAAGAAAAGAGCTCCGAATTCCTTTCTCGAATGAGCGTGAAAAGAAAGGAGCTCCGAATTCCTTTCTCGAATGAGCGTGAAAAGAAAGGAGCTCCGAATTCCTTTCTCGAATGAGCGTGAAAAGATAGGAGCTCCGAATTCCTTTCTCGAATGAGCGTGAAAAGATAGGAGCTCCGAATTCCTTTCTCGAATGAGCGAGAAAAGAAAGGAGCTCCGAATTCCTCTCTCGAATGAGCGAGAAAAGAAAGGAGCTCCGAATTCCTCTCTCGAATGAGCGTGAAAAGATAGGAGCTCCGAATTCCTTTCTCGAATGAGCGTGAAAAGAAAAGAGCTCCGAATTCCTTTCTCGAATGAGCGTGAAAAGAAAAGAGCTCCGAATTCCTTTCTCGAATGAGCGTGAAAAGAAAAGAGCTCCGAATTCCTTTCTCGAATGAGCGTGAAAAGAAAAGAGCTCCGAATTCCTTTCTCGAATGAGCGTGAAAAGAAAAGAGCTCCGAATTCCTTTCTCGAATGAGCGTGAAAAGAAAGGAGCTCCGAATTCCTTTCTCGAATGAGCGAGAAAAGAAAAGAGCTCCGAATTCCTCTCTCGAATGAGCGAGAAAAGAAAGGAGCTCCGAATTCCTTTCTCGAATGAGCGTGAAAAGATAGGAGCTCCGAATTACTTTCTCGAATGAGCGTGAAAAGAAAAGAGCTCCGAATTCCTTTCTCGAATGAGCGTGAAAAGAAAAGAGCTCCGAATTCCTTTCTCGAATGAGCGTGAAAAGAAAAGAGCTCCGAATTCCTCTCTCGAATGAGCGAGAAAAGAAAGGAGCTCCGAATTCCTTTCTCGAATGAGCGTGAAAAGATAGGAGCTCCGAATTCCTTTCTCGAATGAGCGAGAAAAGAAAGGAGCTCCGAATTCCTCTCTCGAATGAGCGAGAAAAGAAAGGAGCTCCGAATTCCTTTCTCGAATGAGCGTGAAAAGATAGGAGCTCCGAATTCCTTTCTCGAATGAGCGAGAAAAGAAAGGAGCTCCGAATTCCTCTCTCGAATGAGCGAGAAAAGAAAGGAGCTCCGAATTCCTCTCTCGAATGAGCGAGAAAAGAAAGGAGCTCCGAATTCCTTTCTCGAATGAGCGTGAAAAGATAGGAGCTCCGAATTCCTTTCTCGAATGAGCGTGAAAAGAAAAGAGCTCCGAATTCCTTTCTCGAATGAGCGTGAAAAGAAAAGAGCTCCGAATTCCTTTCTCGAATGAGCGAGAAAAGAAAGGAGCTCCGAATTCCTCTCTCGAATGAGCGAGAAAAGAAAGGAGCTCCGAATTCCTTTCTCGAATGAGCGTGAAAAGAAAGGAGCTCCGAATTCCTTTCTCGAATGAGCGTGAAAAGATAGGAGCTCCGAATTCCTTTCTCGAATGAGCGTGAAAAGAAAAGAGCTCCGAATTCCTTTCTCGAATGAGCGTGAAAAGATAGGAGCTCCGAATTCCTTTCTCGAATGAGCGAGAAAAGAAAGGAGCTCCGAATTCCTCTCTCGAATGAGCGAGAAAAGAAAGGAGCTCCGAATTCCTTTCTCGAATGAGCGTGAAAAGATAGGAGCTCCGAATTCCTTTCTCGAATGAGCGAGAAAAGAAAGGAGCTCCGAATTCCTCTCTCGAATGAGCGAGAAAAGAAAGGAGCTCCGAATTCCTCTCTCGAATGAGCGAGAAAAGAAAGGAGCTCCGAATTCCTTTCTCGAATGAGCGTGAAAAGATAGGAGCTCCGAATTCCTTTCTCGAATGAGCGTGAAAAGAAAAGAGCTCCGAATTCCTTTCTCGAATGAGCGTGAAAAGAAAAGAGCTCCGAATTCCTTTCTCGAATGAGCGAGAAAAGAAAGGAGCTCCGAATTCCTCTCTCGAATGAGCGAGAAAAGAAAGGAGCTCCGAATTCCTCTCTCGAATGAGCGAGAAAAGAAAGGAGCTCCGAATTCCTTTCTCGAATGAGCGTGAAAAGATAGGAGCTCCGAATTCCTTTCTCGAATGAGCGAGAAAAGAAAGGAGCTCCGAATTCCTCTCTCGAATGAGCGAGAAAAGAAAGGAGCTCCGAATTCCTCTCTCGAATGAGCGAGAAAAGAAAGGAGCTCCGAATTCCTTTCTCGAATGAGCGTGAAAAGATAGGAGCTCCGAATTCCTTTCTCGAATGAGCGTGAAAAGAAAAGAGCTCCGAATTCCTTTCTCGAATGAGCGTGAAAAGAAAAGAGCTCCGAATTCCTTTCTCGAATGAGCGAGAAAAGAAAGGAGCTCCGAATTCCTCTCTCGAATGAGCGAGAAAAGAAAGGAGCTCCGAATTCCTTTCTCGAATGAGCGTGAAAAGAAAGGAGCTCCGAATTCCTTTCTCGAATGAGCGTGAAAAGATAGGAGCTCCGAATTCCTTTCTCGAATGAGCGTGAAAAGAAAAGAGCTCCGAATTCCTTTCTCGAATGAGCGTGAAAAGAAAGGAGCTCCGAATTCCTTTCTCGAATGAGCGTGAAAAGATAGGAGCTCCGAATTCCTTTCTCGAATGAGCGAGAAAAGAAAGGAGCTCCGAATTCCTTTCTCGAATGAGCGTGAAAAGATAGGAGCTCCGAATTCCTTTCTCGAATGAGCGTGAAAAGAAAAGAGCTCCGAATTCCTTTCTCGAATGAGCGTGAAAAGAAAGGAGCTCCGAATTCCTTTCTCGAATGAGCGTGAAAAGATAGGAGCTCCGAATTCCTTTCTCGAATGAGCGAGAAAAGAAAGGAGCTCCGAATTCCTTTCTCGAATGAGCGTGAAAAGAAAGGAGCTCCGAATTCCTTTCTCGAATGAGCGAGAAAAGAAAAGAGCTCCGAATTCCTCTCTCGAATGAGCGAGAAAAGAAAGGAGCTCCGAATTCCTTTCTCGAATGAGCGTGAAAAGATAGGAGCTCCGAATTCCTTTCTCGAATGAGCGTGAAAAGATAGGAGCTCCGAATTCCTTTCTCGAATGAGCGAGAAAAGAAAGGAGCTCCGAATTCCTTTCTCGAATGAGCGTGAAAAGAAAGGAGCTCCGAATTCCTTTCTCGAATGAGCGAGAAAAGAAAAGAGCTCCGAATTCCTTTCTCGAATGAGCGTGAAAAGAAAGGAGCTCCGAATTCCTTTCTCGAATGAGCGTGAAAAGAAAGGAGCTCCGAATTCCTTTCTCGAATGAGCGTGAAAAGATAGGAGCTCCGAATTCCTTTCTCGAATGAGCGTGAAAAGATAGGAGCTCCGAATTCCTTTCTCGAATGAGCGAGAAAAGAAAGGAGCTCCGAATTCCTCTCTCGAATGAGCGAGAAAAGAAAGGAGCTCCGAATTCCTCTCTCGAATGAGCGTGAAAAGATAGGAGCTCCGAATTCCTTTCTCGAATGAGCGTGAAAAGAAAAGAGCTCCGAATTCCTTTCTCGAATGAGCGTGAAAAGAAAAGAGCTCCGAATTCCTTTCTCGAATGAGCGTGAAAAGAAAAGAGCTCCGAATTCCTTTCTCGAATGAGCGTGAAAAGAAAAGAGCTCCGAATTCCTTTCTCGAATGAGCGTGAAAAGAAAAGAGCTCCGAATTCCTTTCTCGAATGAGCGTGAAAAGAAAGGAGCTCCGAATTCCTTTCTCGAATGAGCGAGAAAAGAAAAGAGCTCCGAATTCCTTTCTCGAATGAGCGTGAAAAGAAAGGAGCTCCGAATTCCTTTCTCGAATGAGCGAGAAAAGAAAAGAGCTCCGAATTCCTCTCTCGAATGAGCGAGAAAAGAAAGGAGCTCCGAATTCCTCTCTCGAATGAGCGTGAAAAGATAGGAGCTCCGAATTCCTTTCTCGAATGAGCGTGAAAAGAAAAGAGCTCCGAATTCCTCTCTCGAATGAGCGAGAAAAGAAAGGAGCTCCGAATTCCTCTCTCGAATGAGCGTGAAAAGATAGGAGCTCCGAATTCCTCTCTCGAATGAGCGAGAAAAGAAAGGAGCTCCGAATTCCTCTCTCGAATGAGCGAGAAAAGAAAGGAGCTCCGAATTCCTTTCTCGAATGAGCGTGAAAAGATAGGAGCTCCGAATTACTTTCTCGAATGAGCGTGAAAAGAAAAGAGCTCCGAATTCCTTTCTCGAATGAGCGTGAAAAGAAAAGAGCTCCGAATTCCTTTCTCGAATGAGCGTGAAAAGAAAAGAGCTCCGAATTCCTCTCTCGAATGAGCGAGAAAAGAAAGGAGCTCCGAATTCCTTTCTCGAATGAGCGTGAAAAGATAGGAGCTCCGAATTCCTTTCTCGAATGAGCGAGAAAAGAAAGGAGCTCCGAATTCCTTTCTCGAATGAGCGTGAAAAGAAAGGAGCTCCGAATTCCTTTCTCGAATGAGCGTGAAAAGATAGGAGCTCCGAATTCCTTTCTCGAATGAGCGTGAAAAGAAAAGAGCTCCGAATTCCTTTCTCGAATGAGCGTGAAAAGATAGGAGCTCCGAATTCCTTTCTCGAATGAGCGAGAAAAGAAAGGAGCTCCGAATTCCTCTCTCGAATGAGCGAGAAAAGAAAGGAGCTCCGAATTCCTTTCTCGAATGAGCGTGAAAAGATAGGAGCTCCGAATTCCTTTCTCGAATGAGCGAGAAAAGAAAGGAGCTCCGAATTCCTCTCTCGAATGAGCGAGAAAAGAAAGGAGCTCCGAATTCCTCTCTCGAATGAGCGAGAAAAGAAAGGAGCTCCGAATTCCTTTCTCGAATGAGCGTGAAAAGATAGGAGCTCCGAATTCCTTTCTCGAATGAGCGTGAAAAGAAAAGAGCTCCGAATTCCTTTCTCGAATGAGCGTGAAAAGAAAAGAGCTCCGAATTCCTTTCTCGAATGAGCGAGAAAAGAAAGGAGCTCCGAATTCCTCTCTCGAATGAGCGAGAAAAGAAAGGAGCTCCGAATTCCTTTCTCGAATGAGCGTGAAAAGAAAGGAGCTCCGAATTCCTTTCTCGAATGAGCGTGAAAAGATAGGAGCTCCGAATTCCTTTCTCGAATGAGCGTGAAAAGAAAAGAGCTCCGAATTCCTTTCTCGAATGAGCGAGAAAAGAAAAGAGCTCCGAATTCCTCTCTCGAATGAGCGAGAAAAGAAAGGAGCTCCGAATTCCTTTCTCGAATGAGCGAGAAAAGAAAAGAGCTCCGAATTCCTCTCTCGAATGAGCGAGAAAAGAAAGGAGCTCCGAATTCCTCTCTCGAATGAGCGTGAAAAGATAGGAGCTCCGAATTCCTTTCTCGAATGAGCGAGAAAAGAAAAGAGCTCCGAATTCCTTTCTCGAATGAGCGTGAAAAGAAAGGAGCTCCGAATTCCTTTCTCGAATGAGCGAGAAAAGAAAAGAGCTCCGAATTCCTTTCTCGAATGAGCGTGAAAAGAAAGGAGCTCCGAATTCCTTTCTCGAATGAGCGTGAAAAGAAAGGAGCTCCGAATTCCTTTCTCGAATGAGCGTGAAAAGATAGGAGCTCCGAATTCCTTTCTCGAATGAGCGTGAAAAGATAGGAGCTCCGAATTCCTTTCTCGAATGAGCGAGAAAAGAAAGGAGCTCCGAATTCCTCTCTCGAATGAGCGAGAAAAGAAAGGAGCTCCGAATTCCTTTCTCGAATGAGCGTGAAAAGATAGGAGCTCCGAATTCCTTTCTCGAATGAGCGAGAAAAGAAAGGAGCTCCGAATTCCTCTCTCGAATGAGCGAGAAAAGAAAAGAGCTCCGAATTCCTCTCTCGAATGAGCGAGAAAAGAAAGGAGCTCCGAATTCCTCTCTCGAATGAGCGTGAAAAGATAGGAGCTCCGAATTCCTTTCTCGAATGAGCGTGAAAAGAAAAGAGCTCCGAATTCCTTTCTCGAATGAGCGTGAAAAGAAAAGAGCTCCGAATTCCTTTCTCGAATGAGCGAGAAAAGAAAAGAGCTCCGAATTCCTCTCTCGAATGAGCGAGAAAAGAAAGGAGCTCCGAATTCCTTTCTCGAATGAGCGAGAAAAGAAAAGAGCTCCGAATTCCTCTCTCGAATGAGCGAGAAAAGAAAGGAGCTCCGAATTCCTCTCTCGAATGAGCGTGAAAAGATAGGAGCTCCGAATTCCTTTCTCGAATGAGCGAGAAAAGAAAAGAGCTCCGAATTCCTTTCTCGAATGAGCGTGAAAAGAAAGGAGCTCCGAATTCCTTTCTCGAATGAGCGAGAAAAGAAAAGAGCTCCGAATTCCTTTCTCGAATGAGCGTGAAAAGAAAGGAGCTCCGAATTCCTTTCTCGAATGAGCGTGAAAAGAAAGGAGCTCCGAATTCCTTTCTCGAATGAGCGTGAAAAGATAGGAGCTCCGAATTCCTTTCTCGAATGAGCGAGAAAAGAAAGGAGCTCCGAATTCCTTTCTCGAATGAGCGTGAAAAGAAAGGAGCTCCGAATTCCTTTCTCGAATGAGCGAGAAAAGAAAAGAGCTCCGAATTCCTTTCTCGAATGAGCGTGAAAAGAAAGGAGCTCCGAATTCCTTTCTCGAATGAGCGTGAAAAGAAAGGAGCTCCGAATTCCTTTCTCGAATGAGCGTGAAAAGATAGGAGCTCCGAATTCCTTTCTCTAATGAGCGAGAAAAGAAAGGAGCTCCGAATTCCTCTCTCGAATGAGCGAGAAAAGAAAGGAGCTCCGAATTCCTTTCTCGAATGAGCGTGAAAAGATAGGAGCTCCGAATTCCTTTCTCGAATGAGCGAGAAAAGAAAGGAGCTCCGAATTCCTCTCTCGAATGAGCGTGAAAAGAAAGGAGCTCCGAATTCCTTTCTCGAATGAGCGTGAAAAGAAAGGAGCTCCGAATTCCTTTCTCGAATGAGCGTGAAAAGATAGGAGCTCCGAATTCCTTTCTCGAATGAGCGTGAAAAGAAAGGAGCTCCGAATTCCTTTCTCGAATGAGCGTGAAAAGATAGGAGCTCCGAATTCCTTTCTCGAATGAGCGTGAAAAGAAAGGAGCTCCGAATTCCTTTCTCGAATGAGCGAGAAAAGATGGGAGCTCCGAATTCCTTTCTCGAATGAGCGTGAAAAGAAAAGAGCTCCGAATTCCTTTCTCGAATGAGCGTGAAAAGAAAGGAGCTCCGAATTCCTTTCTCGAATGAGCGAGAAAAGAAAGGAGCTCCGAATTCCTTTCTCGAATGAGCGTGAAAAGAAAGGAGCTCCGAAAACCTTTCTCGAATGAGCGTGAAAAGAAAAGAGCTCCGAATTCCTTTCTCGAATGAGCGTGAAAAGAAAGGAGCTCCGAATTCCTTTCTCGAATGAGCGAGAAAAGAAAAGAGCTCCGAATTCCTTTCTCGAATGAGCGTGAAAAGAAAGTAGCTCCGAATTCCTTTCTCGAATGAGCGAGAAAAGAAAAGAGCTCCGAATTCCTTTCTCGAATGAGCGTGAAAAGAAAGGAGCTCCGAATTCCTTTCTCGAATGAGCGTGAAAAGAAAAGAGCTCCGAATTCCTTTCTCGAATGAGCGTGAAAAGAAAGGAGCTCCGAATTCCTTTCTCGAATGAGCGTGAAAAGAAAGGAGCTCCGAATTCCTTTCTCGAATGAGCGTGAAAAGAAAAGAGCTCCGAATTCCTTTCTCGAATGAGCGTGAAAAGAAAAGAGCTCCGAAAACCTTTCTCGAATGAGCGTGAAAAGAAAAGAGCTCCGAATTCCTTTCTCGAATGAGCGTGAAAAGAAAGGAGCTCCGAATTCCTTTCTCGAATGAGCGAGAAAAGAAAAGAGCTCCGAATTCCTTTCTCGAATGAGCGTGAAAAGAAAAGAGCTCCGAATTCCTTTCTCGAATGAGCGTGAAAAGAAAAGAGCTCCGAATTCCTTTCTCGAATGAGCGTGAAAAGAAAGGAGCTCCGAATTCCTTTCTCGAATGAGCGTGAAAAGAAAGGAGCTCCGAATTCCTTTCTCGAATGAGCGTGAAAAGAAAAGAGCTCCGAATTCCTTTCTCGAATGAGCGTGAAAAGAAAAGAGCTCCGAATTCCTTTCTCGAATGAGCGAGAAAAGAAAGGAGCTCCGAATTCCTCTCTCGAATGAGCGAGAAAAGAAAGGAGCTCCGAATTCCTTTCTCGAATGAGCGTGAAAAGAAAGGAGCTCCGAATTCCTTTCTCGAATGAGCGTGAAAAGATAGGAGCTCCGAATTCCTTTCTCGAATGAGCGTGAAAAGAAAAGAGCTCCGAATTCCTTTCTCGAATGAGCGTGAAAAGAAAGGAGCTCCGAATTCCTTTCTCGAATGAGCGTGAAAAGATAGGAGCTCCGAATTCCTTTCTCGAATGAGCGAGAAAAGAAAGGAGCTCCGAATTCCTTTCTCGAATGAGCGTGAAAAGAAAGGAGCTCCGAATTCCTTTCTCGAATGAGCGAGAAAAGAAAAGAGCTCCGAATTCCTTTCTCGAATGAGCGTGAAAAGAAAGGAGCTCCGAATTCCTTTCTCGAATGAGCGTGAAAAGAAAGGAGCTCCGAATTCCTTTCTCGAATGAGCGTGAAAAGATAGGAGCTCCGAATTCCTTTCTCGAATGAGCGTGAAAAGATAGGAGCTCCGAATTCCTTTCTCGAATGAGCGAGAAAAGAAAGGAGCTCCGAATTCCTCTCTCGAATGAGCGAGAAAAGAAAGGAGCTCCGAATTCCTTTCTCGAATGAGCGTGAAAAGATAGGAGCTCCGAATTCCTTTCTCGAATGAGCGAGAAAAGAAAGGAGCTCCGAATTCCTCTCTCGAATGAGCGTGAAAAGAAAGGAGCTCCGAATTCCTTTCTCGAATGAGCGTGAAAAGAAAGGAGCTCCGAATTCCTTTCTCGAATGAGCGTGAAAAGAAAGGAGCTCCGAATTCCTTTCTCGAATGAGCGTGAAAAGATAGGAGCTCCGAATTCCTTTCTCGAATGAGCGAGAAAAGAAAGGAGCTCCGAATTCCTCTCTCGAATGAGCGAGAAAAGAAAGGAGCTCCGAATTCCTTTCTCGAATGAGCGTGAAAAGATAGGAGCTCCGAATTCCTTTCTCGAATGAGCGAGAAAAGAAAGGAGCTCCGAATTCCTCTCTCGAATGAGCGAGAAAAGAAAGGAGCTCCGAATTCCTCTCTCGAATGAGCGAGAAAAGAAAGGAGCTCCGAATTCCTTTCTCGAATGAGCGTGAAAAGATAGGAGCTCCGAATTCCTTTCTCGAATGAGCGAGAAAAGAAAAGAGCTCCGAATTCCTCTCTCGAATGAGCGAGAAAAGAAAGGAGCTCCGAATTCCTCTCTCGAATGAGCGTGAAAAGATAGGAGCTCCGAATTCCTTTCTCGAATGAGCGTGAAAAGAAAAGAGCTCCGAATTCCTTTCTCGAATGAGCGTGAAAAGAAAAGAGCTCCGAATTCCTTTCTCGAATGAGCGTGAAAAGAAAAGAGCTCCGAATTCCTTTCTCGAATGAGCGTGAAAAGAAAAGAGCTCCGAATTCCTTTCTCGAATGAGCGTGAAAAGAAAAGAGCTCCGAATTCCTTTCTCGAATGAGCGTGAAAAGAAAGGAGCTCCGAATTCCTTTCTCGAATGAGCGAGAAAAGAAAAGAGCTCCGAATTCCTTTCTCGAATGAGCGTGAAAAGAAAGGAGCTCCGAATTCCTTTCTCGAATGAGCGTGAAAAGAAAGGAGCTCCGAATTCCTTTCTCGAATGAGCGTGAAAAGAAAGGAGCTCCGAATTCCTTTCTCGAATGAGCGTGAAAAGAAAGGAGCTCCGAATTCCTTTCTCGAATGAGCGTGAAAAGAAAAGAGCTCCGAATTCCTTTCTCGAATGAGCGTGAAAAGAAAGGAGCTCCGAATTCCTTTCTCGAATGAGCGTGAAAAGAAAAGAGCTCCGAATTCCTCTCTCAAATGAGCGGAAAAGAAAAGAGCTCATATTTTGTTGAATATGAGCTCCGATTTCGTTTCCCGAATTAGTGGGGAAATTGAGGACCTCCGACTGCTTTATCTCGAATGAGCGTGAAAAAGTGGAGCTCCTATTTCGGTTCTCGAATGAGCGTGAAAATAAAAGAGCTAAGCCTTTTTAAATTGTGGGCATTGAATGAGCTGAGTGGGTGTTCATCGACAATGCCCATCACTATCTCTGAGATCCTTCCTCCAGCGAGGTACAATAGGGAAATTCTCGTCCGCAACTGTTTTCAACCGTATGCCGTATTTGACTTACATTGTTAGAAGTACGATACGGAAAATCGATTTTGTTAGCAAACAGTCGTATCGCATTGTAGTGAGGTACCGTGATCTGATATAACAAAAACGAAAATTGGTGATTGGCGTTATAATAATATTAAGTAGCTCCAGGTGTTCACATTTCTAACTTTAAAGAATATGTGCAATCTACATCTCATACTTTAGTTGTATAGTAAGACTGCCAGGAGAATAATCGAAATAACCGAATAATTCGGTCGAATATCGAGACGCATAATCCTCTCGATATTCGTTTCACGCCTCTTTTGGTATTTGATAGAATATCGAATAACATTTCTATTATTCGGTAAATATTCGGAAAATAATCTATAGGGCTATTTTATACCAAAGACAGCAGACACTTTATTGTGTGTACAGATAGTTATAGTATTTTTATTTACGTCATAGGTCACCTATATAATTCAGTTCTACCATTTTGATATTAATATTTAAAATATTTCGACTATTAAACCTGTTATTCGACTAATATTTGGGCCTATATTCGAAGAATATTCGGGCCTATTATTTGACGAATATTTCTTAAGGTAGTATTTGCATTAAGCCTAACTATTCGGTATTTGGTTCGAAAACTACTACTCGTCTCGGTATTCGATTAAAATAAATTTGGGTATTCGATATTCGTCCCGATGGGCTAAAAGTGCTATTCGCCCAGACTAAATTTATAGGCTGACTAGATAAAATCTGTTATCCTTATCTGAATATGTTAACTGATCGGTTTTATTAATTTAAAAATCAATTAAAAGGAAAACAAATGGTTTTTTATATTTATGTTTTTATTCAGTTTACTGTGAACGAACTAAATGTTACCTGCAGATTTAAAAATGGATTAATGATACGCAAATATTTCATTATAAAAACTATAATTTACATAAATGTGTCTAGGGCAGTGATGCCAAATTTCCAATTTAAAAGATATCCATTGTGAAGGCCGTGATTGCCATGTTTTTTCTAGTTATTTTTAATTGAAATATTTTAGTATATACAGAACGAAAATAAAAACCACTTTTGCAGAGTAAAAATTAAATAACACTTTATTAAAATGCTAGTCACTACTAGTTTCGCTACCGTTCGGTAGCATCATCAGGTGTGTGAATGAGAGCGAAACCCGGTTACAATTTCCAAATGGTTGCCAAAAAATTATTTGGACCTTCGTCACGATTAAAGATTACATTTGTTTTTTTATGGTCTAAAATTTCTAAGGATTCTCTGAGATTAAGTTTAACGTAATTGTCAATTTTGCATAATATTTTACTTTCATCAAATAATATAGAATGATTAGGGTTATTTTTTATGTGTTCGGCGAGGGCAGAGGAATAGGTTTTATTATTTTTTACATCGTTTTTATGTTCATTAAGCCTGAATTTAAAATTGCGTTTAGTTTGGCCAATGTATAGGCCTTCACAGGAACAGCAAATTTTATAAACACCATAGGTTTTGAAGGTCGAGATCATCCTTTCGAATGTCGAAATTTCCAGTTTGAAGGTCTAGATCACCATTTCGAATGTCGAAATTTCCAGTTTGAAGGTCTAGATCACCATTTCGAATGTCGAAATTTCCAGTTTGAAGGTCTAGATCACCATTTCGAATGTCGAAATTTCCAGTTTGAAGGTCGAGATCACCATTTCGAATGTCGAAATTTCCAGTTTGAAGGTCTAGATCACCATTTCGAATGTCGAAATTTCCAGTTTGAAGGTCTAGATCAACATTTCGAATGTCGAAATTTCCAGTTTGAAGGTCGAGATCACCATTTCGAATGTCGAAATTTCCAGTTTGAAGGTCTAGATCACCATTTCGAATGTCGAAATTTCCAGTTTGAAGGTCTAGATCACCATTTCGAATGTCGAAATTTCCAGTTTGAAGGTCGAGATCACCATTTCGAATGTCGAAATTTCCAGTTTGAAGGTCTAGATCACCATTTTCCAGGTCGAGATTGCCACACCCCAGGTCAAGGGGATGAGTTTGTAATATAATGAAAAAGTTAACAGTGTCAGCATTAATTGAGTGACAAAGGCACAAAATTGGCATAGGTAAATCATTTATTAGAAGGCAATTTAACCTTGGAATTAACAAATCCAAAATAAACGTAACCTAATTTAAGACCCAATCAATCACAAAAAAATATTTCATTGCTAATATATATAATTTTAATCCTAGCACCAAAAAAAAAGCTTGAACATAACACTAAATATTTAAATGGATTTAAATTATTTTTCGTTAATTGTTAAAATTAAAGGGTACTAAGTTAAGTATTTGACTATTTGTTCGAAAATGATTGAAAAAAGTGTTAATCAGGGTTGGCAGATTTAAATCCACTTGTCAAGGTTAACGGTAATAGTTAGTGTAGGGAGCTGTTGGCTCGATCGTGTGGCATGCAGGGCTTGCCACCACCCTCCTACGCATTGTAACCCGGCCACCTGAATTAAAGGCTTCAAAAGTCGCTTGATGACTTAGGCCTAAGGTGGTGCCTTGGGTATTAGCCTAGCTGATTATTATTATTATTATGATACTAAATTATATAAACTTTGAAATTTTAATTAAAATCAAAAAATTAAAAAAATCAATATAAATCCGATTTAAATAAAAAAATCGATTTATTTAATTTTGTTTTTAAAAATAAAAAAATTGTCAACCCTGGTGTTAATCGTTTTTTTATATAGCTGATACGTGTTATCAGACCCAATAGTAGGTAACCTTTTGCGGTTGGAAGAATCAACTGGAGCTTCAATAAGGATTTAACCGTTAAGCGAAAGGAACTTACCCTTTTTCCACTGTTAAGGCTTAATAAATAACAACGTTGGCGAGTTTTTCTCAATGCTGGATGGAACTTCAATTCCATTGACAGGGCAATGCGTCAAAGAGATTACCCGCTACGTTCGTACTTATTTATTTTTATTCCCAGCCGGATTTTATACACCAAATACGATGACTAACGTTTGTGGGTTGATTTATAAATATTTTGGGTTTCTTTTTTTAAATAACGTTGCATACATGCACGTGACTCAAGAGTTTTGATGAAACAAACTACTTTCAACTAGGCTAATCTAATTATAATACCCTTAGTCCCAAGTAAGCTAGCAACTTCTAATACCATTATTTCACGTATAAAGCCCAGTTCACACTAATTGGGCCACTTAATTGTACGCTACTATTTCAGTTTTGTAACAAAATTTTCAGATTTAAATTCCCGGTCTATTCCCTCTTTTCCCGGACCATTTCAAAAGATTTTCCCTGACTTTTTAGGGCCAAAATATTTATTTTATATTTTATTTTATCAGAAGTTAATAAATTTAAAGGCACTTATATTTCAGTAAAGAGGTTATTGCAATGTTCAAGGAAATAAATGATAATCAAAGAATTTGTCATAGAGATACAGGAAAATTACCTTCAAAAAGTGTCAAGAGAAAATCGAATTCCCTGACATTTCCCTAACCTTTTACAAATTATTAAAATTCCCTGTCCTTTCCTTGTCTTTATAGGCCCATTTTTAAATTCCCTGAATTTTCCCTGACGTGTGGCAACCCTGTATTTGTAAGCAAGAAAATTGTATAGTGAGAACAGAAAAATTGTAAAAATTGTTTAATGATACCCAGGGGTCGTCTGCAGTTTGATTTCCGGATTAGTATCACAAAAAAATGTAATTACTTATTTATGTAGTCTATTACCCCTCGGAGATTTCGGCGCACGATATTTTATATACAGGGTGTCCTCTGAAATCGAAAAATTATAAAAAACACAAAAACTTTTTTTTTATTTCAAATTTCTATGGAACATTCCTCGTGCAGGGGAACATTTACTAGTGTAAATTTAATGACCTTGAACCGTGTCTTCAAGGTCTTTCAAAAACTATCTCGAAAACCGTTGGGTTTACGGATTTGGTTCCAATTATAAAGTTGTTGCTCGTCATACTATAAGTGCAAATCAGGGGCGTATTAACCATTAGGCAAAGTAGGCACGTGCCTAGGGCACCATTTTTCTATTGGCGCCAAAACTCTGATAAAGCCCCACTGTCCATGTACTTGGCTTGCCCCTACTCAAAATAACGCCGAAAAGGTTTGGGGAAACTAAAATATACTTATTTATTATTACCCGATACGCCCCTCCTTAGCTGACCAATGCCAAGGTGCTCCACATTTTCTGTGCCTAAAGGCGCCGAAACGGTTAATCCGCCCCTGGTGCAAATAACATTGATTTGACAAAATTTGACGTGTATTTCGAACGATGTTAAAACATTAGCTTCTTTAACATAACCTTGGCAATCGTCATCGATGGAAGACTCGGTAATCGAATCCGAAGCCAAATCCGACATGATCTCGCAAATAGCAATATCACCGCAGAAACAGGCGCAGGGGCGGATTTAGGCATGGTCTTTATGGGCTGCAGCCCTGAGCCCCGTTAAATCACAGGGCCCCCTTCGCGGTCAAAATTAAATATAAACAATTTAAACGGGAACGGCCAAACTTTTTTTGTTGGGAGGCAGGCTTTTCCGCTTTAAATTTACAAAGAAAGCCTTAAAAAGAATACCACCTTTATTTATTTTTAAACTTAATACCTTTTTTCCGATTCTTGTCACCCTATTAATAAATAATACAATAATACAATTTAAAAAATTATAAAATTGTATAAAAATTGACAAAAGTTTATTTGTCGCGTTTTTAATTAACAAGTTGAAACAACCACACGCCAGCAGCAGCCTACTTAGTACTTTGGTATCTACCCACTACCTAGTAGTAGCTGCCATTTGACCTCCCTATATCCAATGAAGAAAGAGGCTCACTGGTCTAAATTCTGTATAATTATCTTAGAGTTCCAACTAGTCTTGACTTTATGGAGTCACTCCTCCCAAACTGGTTTCTTTCGCTCTATAGTGTATACATCTATACTTCATATTTACAAAAGTCAAAATAACTTGCAAGGTTAAATTTTGTTTGCTTCGTCACTCGTGAACTTCGGTTTCGTTGCGCAGAAAAGAACGCTAGGTTTTTTTGTTTAGTGTGTTTACTAACTTATTACCCTCTCGCGGTAGAAATTTGATGGCTATACCAAATAATTTGATCTATTTGGATTAAAATCGACCAAATCAAATTATGTTTTTTTTTAAATAGAATAGTCGGTTTTTCAAAGTTCACTATTTGGTATTCTAGAATTTTAAAAACTAGAATTCGATTTGACTCTGCGAATAGTTCAGCCTAAAAATGACTAAATAATTTGGTCAAATCGAATAATGACGAATACTTTGCACGGCCCTAGACTTTTCTTTCCTCTTTTAGCTTAGTTCTTCCTTATAAATTTTTAGTTAGTGTATTTCGGGGATCTCCAGCTTCATTTCGGTTTGTGTGTCGGCATCGTGCTTTTGTTTCCCGGAGTTTGTTTTGCTTTTCAATTTACGGTTTGTCTGTTCGTTTTTGTTTTCGGTACGCGTTCGTTGTGTTCCGGCTATTTACTCGACGTGTCCGTCCGTTCGGCGGTTTTCCATTAGCTTTAGGCTATCTCCGTTTCTGTTGTGGTGTTCGCGACTTCAATGCTTACCTCTGTGGTTGCCTTCAAAGTGTTCGCGGAATTAATATTAATATTATTATCATTATTATTATTATTTTTTGTTCCCTTATGTTTTAAACTGTTTTCTCCCTCATTGTTCGCTTATAATTGGCGTGACTACCAATTCTCTTCACTGCCTTACGTTTCAGAAACGCATTATCTCCAAAAATGGCATTTCGAGATAAATCGATTTTTGTCATTCTTATGAAAAATAACAATACTACTACAGTATTTAGGTAACTGAAAACTAGATGTCAGGGGTTGAGTTTAGTCCGCAATCTAAATATGTCAACTACTATAGTCAAAAGTAAGTAAATGTTTTAATAATTTGACATAATGGAGGGAATAAAGTGAAAAAAGGCGCAGTTAGTATCAATGGATAAAGCCGAATAAATGACGACACCGTACAAGAGCATATAGAGTACAGTACTACGGAAAATTAACCTTAGTTAGTATAGTCCAATCAATATTTCTACTAGATTACGTGCCATATCACTGTTTCTGCTACAGCTAAAACTTTCAACTTCCAATGGTGGAAGTGATACTAATAAAATAAATCAAGGTACACCAAAGTAAATAACACAGTTTGGACTGCCAAACTAAAATGTGAATTGGATATTTTTTATTGATTTCGTTTACTTGCTTTGATGTTTTTCTAGGTGCACAATGAAATTTTTAAGGGGCCCCGGTCCCGTCAGGCCCCCTCGCTGGCTACGGGCCTGCTTTTGTATTAGCTTCACAGTATGTATCCACTTTTGTTTATTAATAAATTGAATAATAAATCAAATCTAATATAATTTGTAATAGTCAATTTCATATTTATTTATATTTTATTTTATTTGTTTTTTAATATTTTGATCGCTTAACTTCTTTAGTCATGTTGCGATTTATTGGAGAAAAGACAGGTCATGCTTATTCTTTTACGTCTTTTATATTAATGCATCTCTTTTTCTCATTATACTTTTCTTATTATCTCTTTATGCGAAATATCCAAAATTTTCGTGTAAAAAAGGGGTTAAACCAGTTAAATCAAAATTTGATAAGCCTAGGCCACGAGGTTCACTAAATGGAAATATTTTTAAAAGTAAATCCGACCGATCTTGTAATCCTATTTTGAGTACCTTTAAAAGAATGTAATGAAAATGAATTTTTTCCCTAGTTCGGTGGGTTTTTAAGTAAAGACTTTTTTAATCCAGAACCCTCTGAGTCCTCTGATACAACTACATCAAAATTGCGTAATAGGATTTAAAAATATTCTGCCCACAAAATCTTAGTTTAAAAAGTGCCATTTTTGGTCGTAGAGCGAAAAGGAAGGTTCAAAAATGAAAGTGGAAAACTAAAAATAAAAAAGTTCTTTCGTCGTGGCAATATTGGGGAAAAGTCGATGATGGCATTTTTTTAGAAATACGTTTCTACGGATGTATACGTATCGGCCAAAGGGGAGGGGGGGGGGTCGGCAGGGAGGGTTAAGTATATAGATCCCCTCTTTTCTAGCGAGCTTTACGTAAGCCTCGGTTTTTCCCCCCATTTTCAGAGAGTATTGGCTAGGCTTAGCGCTGAGATGGGGTAAAACCGGCGCAGACCGTACCGTCTCGTGGATCTGGCGCGAGGTATAAGTTTCGGTAAGATGAGCCGATTCCACAGGTGCTTTTTCGGTGATATTATATAGGTGGTGTTTTATTCCCCTTGGAGACCTCGAGGCGCTCCCAACACTGCCCTCCAACTTCGAATTTCTGCTCATACGCGCCACACCAACTTCCCGCCAAAGAGAGAAAAATGAAATAGGGAGGGTTGTTGGGGCCTTAGCCTGATGAAAAAGCGAGGCCCAAAACCTTATTTTTTCCTTCTCACTTTTCCCCCTACTAGTCTCAAAAGTAGTTTTACTTCTGCCTTCCTGCGATTGGATTTCAGGCTCTTTTAGTTTCTCTTCCGCGGAATGACCCGAGTTTTTACACGCGAAACTACGTATTTAGTTTTAGACGTTGTTGTATGGTGTACCAACTCGAAATTGGTGTTACCAAAAGTGAGTCAAATACGTATTTTGCATAGTAAAATTTTTATAATTTATCCGTGAAAATTAAACTGTTTAAACTATACGGCCGTCAATTTGCTTCCTACAAGTGCAAACAGCCAATTTCCAACGATGACCGTAAGTCCAACTACAAATCTAAATGGAAAGCGATGGCCGTAAGTTTATCTGCAAATGCAAATGGCCGTCGATGGTCTTAAGATTAATTGCAAGTCCAAATGGCCATCGATAGCCGCTAGCCTAACTTCAAATCCAAATTACCATCGATAGCCGTTAGCTTATCTGCAAATCCAAATGGCCATCGATAGCCTCTAGCTTAACTGCAAATCCAAATGATCATCGATAGACGCTAGCTTAACTGCAAATCCAAATGACCATCGATAGCCGCTAGTCTAACTTCAAATCCAAAAGGCGAACAACGACCGTTAGCTTAACTGCAAATTTAAATGAGCATCGATAGCCGCTAGCTTCACTGCAAATTTAAATGACCATCGATAGCCGCTAGTTTAACTGCAAATCCAAATGACCATCGATAGCCGCTAGCTTATCTGCAAATCCAAATGATCATCGATAGACGCTCGCTTAACTGCAAATCCAAATGACCATCGATAGCCGCTAGCTTATCTGCAAATCCAAATGACCATCGATAGCCGCTAGCTTATCAGCAAATCCAAATGGTCATCGATAGCCTCTAGCTTAACTGCAAATCCAAATGATCATCAACAGCCGCTAGCTTAACTTCAAATCCAAATGGCGAGCAATGACCGTTAGCTTAACTGCAAATCCAAATGACCATCGATAGCCGCTAGCTTATCAGCAAATCCAAATGACCATCGATAGCCGCTATCTTATCTGCAAATCCAAATGATCATCGATAGAAGCTAGCTTAACTTCAAATCCAAATGGCGAGCAATGACCGTTAGCTTAACTGCAAATCCAAAAGACCATCGATAGCCGCTAGCTTATCAGCAAATCCAAATGGCCATCGATAGCCTCTAACTTAACTGCAAATCCAAATGACCATCGATAGCCGCTATCTTATCTGCAAATCCAAATGTCCATCGATAGCCTCTAGCTTAAATTCAAATCCAAATGACCATCGATAGCCACTAGCTTAACTGCAAATCCAAATGACCATCGATAGCCGCTAGCTTAACTGCAAATGACCATCGATGGTTCTTAAGCTGAAACGACGGCAGGGGTGAAACAATGATTTTACCCTTTTGATCGACTTGTTCGTATTCCCTTTCCTTAGTTTAGTTTGCAGTCGATGTTTTTGGGCCGGTCCCCCCAGAGGAAAGAAAGGGGAAAATATATTTAAGAGGTTTTGCTTCCTGCGTGCCTCCGCCGCCCGCAGCTGTATCAAATATATTTTTTGCGAAACGGCACCCCCTCTTAATATTTGATGTTTGTCCGCTACAGCTCTTCCAACAAATATATCGTCCCTTTAATTTTGGATAAGAACATCACACATTTCTTAAGAGATACCGGAAATAAGTGACCGAAGGTACCGGAAATAAGTGAACCGAGAGATGTTATAGAAAGCCAATAGCATTTTTCATATTGCTCCCCCACACGCTTAGAATCTTGGGTAATCGTGGAGCAAAAGACCTAGACTCGAATTTTAAATATAACTAGCACCATTCGTTTGAGGGGTGATTTCCTAATCGGGTAGTTTGGTTGGCAAAATGACCGACAACCTAGTGCGATGGTGATAAATACGAGTGAAAATGTGTTAAGAAATAATTACCTTCAGAAGCGAAGATGAGTCTTCAAATAGTCAATTATATGTTCCGAGCCAATAATGTATCATTAGTTTGTAAAAGTAAATGTTTTTTTAACTCTTGATACCGTTAAATTTTCATACTTATGAAAATTATGTTACGTTTTCTAGCACTAATAGGAGGGCGTCACAAAGCGATGAAAATCTATTTGTAAAACTAGTTGGTAGAAGATTTGGGAACACTTCCAAAAATAATTCTTGAAGAAAAAGTGGTCAAAAATAGGCAAAGCGCCTGTATAAGTGTTCCAACCGTCACACATTCGTGTTCAGGGAGAAGATACCCACCAGTCACGTTATAAAATAATAACAAACAAACATATTTTTCAGTTCCATGTTTTTTAAATAAAAAGATATATTCCAATTTATCAAAACGTAAAGAATTTTCTTTGAATTTAAAAAAAAATTGATATTCAATTGAGCACAAACAGTAATAATTTAAACTAGAACGTAAATTAGGTACAAGTTTTGCTATAAATCACCCAAAATTAACCCAGGTCTTCACCCTTTCATAAATCTATTTGAGTCAAACCGTACTAACAATATTCGCTTACACCGTTACGAGTAAATCTGGAGTGGTTGATTTAAGATATTAAATAGGGGGGCATAAACCCCTTTTGTTTTATTCAAAGGCGCATTGTTAGTTTCAATTACACCTGATTGAGCGCTGCTATTAATCTCACCGCAACATACAATGCCTCCCATATACACAATCTATAAATTGAAGGATGTATATAAAGCTTAAGGCTGGATGTTCAAGGGGGGATGGAAGGTTCGATTTTATCACTTTTGAAAAGCAGTCCAGATGGTCCGTAGCACCGACGGACTGACGAATAAATTTCGAGAGGCAATCTCGTAAAACTCGCTTGTAAAAATCCTCGATGTTTTACGTTCTACAAGTTTTGAACTGACCATTATTTAAAATTTCGACGCCTCCAATTCTAGCCCCAATACCCTCCAAAAAAAACTCCGCGTCTAAAGTTGTCAAAAACGAAACCCAGATGGAGCTGGGACCGTTTTTTTTTTGTAAATTTGCGTTTAACAAAAATAAGAAAAGCGAGTTAGAACGTCTGGAACATTTGCACGCGACGAAACTATTGGTATTCGTCTTAAGTCGACATGCCTATAGGCGCGGAAAGAAAGATGAAGGCTATTTTTTATAACTTACCGAGGAATGGAGAGAGGGTGTGGGATTTGGATAATTCAGTTTTGAAAAGTCGCCGGATAATTTCGGTGCCTGTTAAAAAAAAATCCACCCTTTTGGTGGGAGGTGGAGGAGTTTGGACTATTTATCAGCGGATCTTGTTTGAAAATGACGCGGCCTGCAGATATCGATTGGCAGCGACGCGTCTCTCCGTTCTCCGGCGTGCCGACCCAAAGGCCTCTTTCCACTCGAATCTGGCCGACATAAAGTCGCTCGTCTACAAGTTGTAAAAGAGCTTGATTTATTTTACTCCGAAAACGTTAACTACGGACAACGGAGAGGTTAAGCAAACCACTCTAGTTTCAACGACAACGGCAAGGTACCTCGACGTTCGAAATTTGTTCACCGTGCTTTTTTTTTTCGTACCAAAATCCTATTCACACTAGCTATCGTTTTTACCCAACTTTGTTGAACCCAAGGCTGTACACAGTTTTTGAAGGGCATTGTAACCCAGCCACCTAATTTAAAGGCCTTCAAAGTCGCTAAATAACTCGAACCAATAGTGGTGCCTTGGGTATTAGCCTAGCTGATTATTATTATTATTATTATTATTATTATTATTATTATTATTATTATTATTATTATTATTATTATTATTATTATTATTATTATTATTATTATTATTATTATTAAAGGTATTTTCATTTTATATTATAATTTAGTTTGGTGTTATCAAAAAGACGGCTACGAAAATTATTAAATGTAAATATTTGGAACTAAGCCTCGGTCGTTCAAAACTTTACCAACACGTTGTCGAAATTTTTCATTTATTCGCATTTCACACGAGCAACAAGGTTTTCTATACGTGTTGATCAAACATATTTTTACGAAAATTTGGGCCGTAAACCACTATTGTAATACAAATTTCATTGGCGATTTTAGCGAATAGGAGAAGTACTTTATGTCATGAAAAATCTGTTACAATGTAAGCTTGTAGCGCTCTCTGGTGGCGTGGGCCGTGTTTATGGCTGCTAGCTTTCAATTCGACGCCATTTAGCGGGCAGAACCGCCGGGGATGACGTCATTTACCATGTCGACGCGAGTGCCATTAGCGGAGGTAATTCCGTGGGTAAATATAAAGGACTAATACGACGGAATTAAGAGTGAATTGGAGACAGACGGAAATTGGACACTCCAGACTTCAGCCCGCATCTGCACCTCGGGCGATTGCAGCGCCACCTTATTCCGCCGGTATTCAAGAGAGAGATAGTCGTCGTATACAGCGACTTCAATATTTTATTAGCCATCACATGGTCAAATAAAAACCCCAATCCGTATATAAGCTAACAAAGGAACACGCGAGAAAATATATATGTTTTCCTTCTCAACCCCCGAAAACTCACTGACCAAATATAGTAACTGATATTTTTATAAAAATGAGATAAGATACTAAAGAAAAGTGAATATCGGGGTAAAATTTATAATAAGATGTCAAAAATTGGTTGAAATTCGACGTATATTTTATTTAAAACTTCAGCCTTTTAGAGGTATTGTTCCAGGAATATATTCGTGGTTGTAAACTAGCGTGGGAGTTACAGAAATTATGTTAAGCTAATTTAGAAATAAAACTAAGATAATGATTCTAATAACTAGTTACAATATTTTCCATATAATAAGTTGCGATATTTATCTATAGAAACCTATACGATATTTATCTATAGAAATCTTTGCGATATTTCTCTATAGAAATCTTTGCGATATTTCTCTAAAGAAATCTTTGCGATATTTATCTATAGAAATCTTTGCGATATTTCTCTATAGAAATCTTTGCGATATTTCTCTATAGAAATCTTTGCGATATTTCTCTATAGAAATCCTGGCGATATTTATCTATAGAAACCTTTACGGTATTTATCCATAGTATAAGTTGCGATATTTATCTTTAAAATAAGTTGCAGTATTTATTTATAGAATAAGTTGAGATATTTCTTCATAGAATAAGTTGCGATATTTCTTCATATAATAGGTTGCGATATTTCTTTATAGAATAAGTTTCGATATTTCTCTATTAATATTTCAAATAGGGTATTGCATTGATTAAAATGTTTGCATACCATACGTATATATTTTTTTCTAGAACATGTAAGTTACAAAATAGCACCACATGGCACCAAAAGATAGAAATAATAAACTTAGATAATAATAAATAATAATAAACTAGGTGTTAATTTAAAATCCCGGTGTACCCAGACTGCACAGTTTCTCAAAGTAAGAAGTCAAAGTGAAAACTGTCAATTTCGAGATACGGTATTTTGGCAGCGAGTATAGGTAACATTTCTCTCTTTGTTGGTTATGCTTGGTTTCGTTGCGGATAAAGCCCGGAAGGGAAAATACTGATAAATAATTGGCAAGACCTTACCTAAAGAAAAGGAGGGCCCTTCTTATTCTTCTTCCGTGGATTATATATCGTCGGCATCTCTCTAATTTGTTTCGTTCTCCAAACCAACCTTGGCTGCTCGCTTTCCAGTACAGCGCTGTCCCGCGCTCCAGAGAAGATGAAAATTTGCAGAACAGAGATAAAGGAGCCCTTACAAACATTTTCTATCAAGTTCTTTCGAACGCTATTTCTATAGAATTCATAGAAAATTGGGTAATTTTCCATAGCCATTGAAAGTACAGAGATTATGTGATGTTTTATAGAATATAAAACTATACAGAAGGCTATTCGAAACCCTATAATTACGAAATTTCTCTAGAATCAGCAGAAATGTTGGTAATTTTCTATAGCCATTGCAATCACAGAAATTATGGAATTGTTTTTATACAGTTTAAATTTCTATAGAAGTGTAATTGGAATCCTATCGAAAACCAATGACACAAATTTCTATGAAATCCATAGAAATTTGGATTTTTAATAGGCATTTAAAATACATAGAGATTATATGATTTTTTTCTATACAGTATAAAACTATATCAAAGGCTAATCAGATTACTATCGAAAAAATTACATATATTTCGATAGAATTCATAGAAATTAGTGTAATTTTCTATATCCATTGAAAACAGAGATTATGAGATTTTTCCCATACAATATAATATTCTATAGAAAGCTATTCGAAATCCTATAGAAATAAGCCCGAAATGTCTATAGAATCAAAAGAAATTTATAGCCATTGAATACACAGAGATTACTAGATTTTTCTGTACAATTTAATATTCTTTAGAAAGCTAACTCTAAAGAAAAAATTACACAAATTTCTAAAGAAGTCATAGTTATTTGGGTAATTTTCTATAGCCATTGAAATCAAGGTGGTGTGGCGGAGTGGTTAGCGCTTTCGCCTCGCAGCAAGAGGAGCCGGGTGCGATCCCAACTTGTGGCACTGGGTGAAAACTCGGAACTACTCCTTCTGCGTTGAGTTTGCAAGTTCTCTCCCCACTGGTATAAGGGGTTTTCCCCCGAGTTCTTCGGTTTCCCCTTCCATAAAAACTTGTAGAGGTTAACGTTAACAGTTAGTGTAGGGAGCTGTTGGCTCGTGTGGCATGTAGGGCTTGCTACCACCCGCCTACGCATTGTAACCCGACCACTTGAATTAATGGCTTTAAAAGTAGCTTGATGCCTTAGGTGATAATTTTTTTTATATTATGAGATTTTTCTGTACTATATAGAAATCTATGGAAGGCTAATCAGAATCCTATAGAAAAAATTACGAAATTTCTGTAGAATCTATAGAAATAAAAAATTATAGAGCCATTGAAAATTCACAGATATTATGATATTTTTTCTATATTATATAAAATTCTATAAAAAGCTAATCGAAATCCTACAAAAACAATTACCCAAATTTATATAGAATCAATACCGATTTGGGTAATTTTTCTCTAACCACTGAAAACATATACAGATTATGCCATTTTTCTATTAAAAATTCTAATATATTTAAATATTTCTAGGCTATAAAAAATAATAGAACGTTTTTTAGAGTGGAGACTCAAGGATCAAGAATGCTGATTTCATCTCTCGATATCCAGAACGTTTTTAGGCAACTGAGAACTTACGAGTCGAGCCGTTTACAAAAGCAAAAAGTACAACATAGGCCAGACTGAAGAACGCAAATTGTATAGTAAATGTAGCGCCATATAATATACACACTTTAAAGCAACTGTCGGCTCTATCATTGCCACCTGTATAATGATAATGCCCTTGTTATTAGAGACGGCAACGAATCTATTCGAATGACTTTACTAAAGAGCGTGGTGCCATCTAGTAATGACAAAGGAACATAGAATTCTAAATAGTGAAACAACGTCGTCAGAGAACCATTTATAATTTTTATAATTAGACGTCTTATACTCTTCTTAGTGGACTTTAACCTTAGTTATATATCCCATATAAAATATATTGTTAAAAATTACTATAATTTAAGTTATTGTCAAATTTAAAAACGAGCCAATCTACGCGAGGAATACTTTGGTGTCCCGCCTTTTGAGTAAAATGTAGCTTAAGCATCTTGTTTTATTTCGACGCTAGCGATCTATGTTGAAAAAAGAGCTAATACACGTCAAGCCGACACTTTCTTTAAATACACACATTTTCTTGAAAGATAAAATAAAAAGTTCTTACACCAACCGATACTAGATGGCGCTACTGAATTGATCAAATGGAAGGTTTCCGTTTGAGAGTCGAGGTTAGGTAGTAGATCATCGAATTACTCGGCGATACTAGATGGAGTGATACAATTGATAATAAAGTAGAGTTTCTGTTTGAGGGATGACAAATGCATGGGCGTGAAAAATGAACTCGAGTGTTCTCTTTTAGCTAAATACGTTCTTGGGGTTATCTTTCCGGAGGGGGGGGGGAATGAAGAGATGGAAGATGGAAGAGTGGAAGGTGGGAGGGAAGGAGAGTTCGCGACCGGATCAATGAAAAAGCGACGCCCCGGACACCTGTAATCTACCGGAAATGAAAACTACGCTGGGGAGGGTAGCCAGAGTAGTCAGCGATACCCCCTCCCTTCTCCCATCTCGGCGCGTTTCATAGATCTGATGTATCGCTATTTATTGACAGTGGCGTCGAGGATGAGACGGTAGGGTGCCAGCTATGGCGCCCCAACCATGACGTGACTGCGAGTTCAGGCTGTCCTCTATCGCCTTAGATTTCTGGAGCGGTTATGATAAATGAAAAAATATCAGATCTTTGGAGAACCCCGAGTTTGCCGCGTAGGACTCCCTTTTGACTTCTTTCTCGTTTACTTTTTTTAGCCCCCACGCTTTTTTTATTTCGACCGAAAATATTTGATAGTAGTCCGGAGATATGCTTTGATCCTTTCCCTCTTCCTACGCTTCGTTTCGACCGACAAAGATATCAATTTAATAGATACGTTCCTATCTTGTATCGTCGTTAGTCTACTATCACCTCTAATGCCTTTACGAAAACTGTTTATCGTTAGCTAATAGCTTATGTAATTTCAATGGAACTAACCAATTTTTTTACGTTAATTCTTAACGATTGGTATAATCTTTAACACTACCCAAGTCTTGTTCCGGTGACAGTCGTAAATGCTTGGGTCAAAACGAAAACAGTTAATTGCAATTTCAAATAATTTCAATGGAGTTAACGATAATTTTCTTTCGTTAATTCTTAACGATTGGTATACTCTTTAACACTATCCAAGTCTTGTTCCGGCGACAGTCGTAAATGTTTGGGTCAAAACAGTTAATTGCAATTTCAAATAGTTTCAATGGAGTTAACGATAATTTTCTATCGTTAATTCTTAACGATTGATATAACGAAACGTGCCATAATCTTCGATTCTACGTAATTTTTTTCCAACGACAGTCGTAAGCGTATGTGTCCCATATTGTGGTTTTCTACTGTGATTGTTCATGTCTTAATGACAACAGATTATCGTTAGTTAAAATAAGTTCAATAGAGTTAACGATAATTTTCTTTCGTTAACGATTGGAATAGCAAAAAGTGGCATAATCTTCAATATTTCCGCCGACGGTCGTAAACATTAAACGTCACATTTTACATTAGATGGATTAGAGCTTTATTTGAAGCAAAACTTCAGAACAACCTAAACGTTTTATTTTTTTCCCGCGCTTTCAACGGCTAACGACAAATATAATTTGTATACATTTTATACAGTTTCAAAAAATCAGGGTACGCGACGACAAAAAACGTGATTGAACGATACTAAAACGTGAGTTAAGAAATATGGTGAGTATGGTCTAAAGCAAACAATTTCGTCTTCGTGTACTCCGTTTTATAGGAAATTCCTCTCATTTGCTTTAATTATAAAAAGTTTAGTCGCATTTCAATTTCAACCATGTACGCTTTATAACACGCAGTATAAGAACCACTTAAATCAGTTCTATCGCAATTTCTTTAGCTTGAAAATGGTAATATTCACTTTATTCTGTATATTTACTTAAACTGGTGTTTCTATTCATGAACAAATAGTTTAAGCAGAAGTATATAATATTCATCGTACGAGAAGTACCCAATTCCCTAAGCTGGTAATATTATTCGCTTGTTATATGTAGCTTTGCTGACTTTTATAAGCAAGGTAATTGGCATATTGGACTTACAACAACTAAAACCTTTTCACACGAGCCAACTTTTCAAAACAAAATGCTGAGTCAGCAAAAATGGATCAGTGAACCATTTTTTTCTCGCGTACTTTTTTGGTGGATTAACTCATCAAACTTTTATTCACACGAACCAACTAGTTGACTCAACTCAAGTTGACTCATCTAGTTGGGTCAAAAAGTTGGCTCGTGTGAAAAGGCCTTAAGTAAGCCTTATAAATTACTCAATATTAAAACACAATTTGATTAGGTAAAACCATACATGAATTGCCTTAATACTGAAATATTTTGATAAATTTTAGGGTTTGCGGTGCTAAAATAATTGAGGAAGGTCAGAGTAATTTTAGGGGAAGGTATGCCCAAAAAGTCTAGTTTTAAGTAACGTTATTTGTGAAAAGCCCCTGAAAAGCCGAACCACCTATTTTAGTGTTGCCGAACTTGTTTATAATATACATGTGTATGTTTGATACTTATTCGATTAATAGAAAGAAGCGGCATTTGCGATTGTAAGGGCAGATATTAAGTTATAAGCCGGAATGATGGCTTACACTCCCAAACGGAAGCGTTTTTACGTCCGTATATCCTCTATTCCATTTCTAATCCCATTCTGCGTTTCCGGAACACCACCAAAAACCGAACAAATATTGTCCCACATATTTCATATTTCTCCCATTTCCTCCAAATCTAGTTCCTTTTTATTTATTTGTTTACAAAATTAGGAAATTGATTAAAATATTTTCTATTTTAACTATTATATATATTTTTTCAAATACTATTACTATTTTCCCCATTTTTCAAATACTATTACTATTTTCCCCATTTTTCAAATACTATTACTATTTTCCCATTTTTCAAATACTATTACTATTTTCCCCATTTTTCAAATACTATTACTATTTTCCCCATTTTTCAAATACTATTACTATTTTCCCCATTTTTCAAATACTATTACTGTTTTCCCCATTTTTCAAATACTATTACTATTTTCCCCATTTTTCAAATACTATTACTCTTTTTCCCATTTTTCAAATATTTTTACTATTTTTCCCATTTTTGAAATATTTTTGCTCTTTTTTCCCATTTTTCAAATACTTTTACTATTTTCCCAATTTTTCAAATACTTACTATTTTCCCAATTTTTCAAATACTATTACTATTTTCCCATTTTTCCAATACTATTACTATTTTCCCCATTTTTCAAATACTATTACTATTTTCCCCATTTTTTAAATACTTTTACTATTTTTCCCATTTTTCAAATACTATTACTATTTTCCCATTTTTCAAATACTATTACTATTTTCCCATTTTTCAAATACTATTACTATTTTCCCATTTTTAAAATACTATTACTATTTTCCCATTTTTCCAAAGCTATTACTATTTTTCAAAAATTCAAAGAACTATTACTATTTTTCAAAAATTCAAATACTATTACTATTTTTCAAAAATTCAAATACTATTACTATTTTTCAAAAATTCAAATACTATTACTATTTTTCAAAAATTCAAATACTATTACTATTTTTCAAAAATTCAAATACTATTACTATTTTTCCATTTTTCAAATACTATTACTATTTTCCCATTTTTCCAAAGCTATTACTATTTTTAAAAAATTCAAATATATTACTATTTTTCAAAAATGCCAATACTATTACTATTTTCCCATTTTTCCAAAGCTATTACTATTTTTCAAAATTTCAAATACTATTACTATTTTTCAAAGATGCCAATACTATTACTGTTTTTCAAAATTTCAAATACTATTACTATTTTTCAAAATTGCCAATACTATTACTATTTTTCAAAATTTCAAATACTATTACTATTTTTCAAAGATGCCAATACTATTACTGTTTTTCAAAATTTCAAATACTATTACTATTTTTCAAAATTGCCAATACTATTACTATTTTTCAAAAATTCAAATACTATTACTATTTTTACCATATTTAAGCAATAATTAAAAATTAGTACAATTCAAAGGCTTTACCCGGGGTTTTTTTTATAAACGCTTAAGCCAATTGGGTGATTTCCAGTGCTTTAACAATAATTTACCGTGAGTTCCATTGATTTTCCGTGATTAGCTACAATGTCAGACTACTCTCCCGAAAATAATTTCCATAAATATTGCATTTTACAAATATCACCCGTGTTTATATCGGTGAATAATTAGGCGAAAAAAGGTATTACGAATTCGTAATTTCCCGATAAGACGCTCATAATCCGTAGTTAGGGCATTTTCCTGGCCGATTCGGGGCGCCTCCTATTTTCGCCGGGATTGATCGCTAGGCGGCGCTACCAGCCTAGCTCAATTAATTTGGAAATTTCATAATTTGCCTCTCGCTAGAGAGCTTTAGCGATTTCCAGTATATCGGGCGAACGGACGTCAAACCCGCCATTTCCGAGGATACAGTTCGCACCCGCTCTGTCGCTTCCCGCCTCGCTTTCCGCTTAAACCCGGGTTCTTTTTTTCCTTCGTTATTTTCCTCGTCGCAACGACTAATCCGTGAAGCGAGCGGCTTTGCTCATTTCACTCGTGGCACTACGCGAGACGCCAAGAGCGGCCCGATGATTGGAGCCTCTTTAGCATTATCGATGAACTCGGCAACGCTTCTCTGTTCCTCTCTCTCTCGGGCCTAGATATTATTATGAATGGCCTGCGCCCGTAATCGGATTACCACTATTTAAAAGACCATGAAATTGGACACCTGCTCTAATCCACCTTCCATCCAGGTGGCCCTCGCCTCGCCCCCCTTTTTATCCACGATTTAACTAAAGACAATAAGATTTAATACCTGCCGTCAATCAAGACCGACCCCCAAACTCCCAAACTCTGCCCTACCCTGCCCTGCCCCTACCCACCCTAATTATTTTGGGATTTAGGTTTTTGAATAGGTGTTTACTTTTTCGTCCGCTAACTTTTCTGGACCAAGTTTAGAGAATATGATCCGATAGAGGTTTACCACGCAAGTGGGATTCGTTTGAAAAGACTTTAAAAACACTAAATGTGTTAAATCAAAATTTGCGCACACACCCAAAACTTAATCAATTCTAAAATTTTCTCTAAAATAATTATATTTTATATTATATATTGATATTGAAATTATTATATTGTATTTTATATTTTAAATTAAAATAATTATATTTCATATTATATATTAATATTAATATTGAAATTATTATATTGTATTTCATATTTTATATTAAAATAATTATATTTCATATTATATATTATATATTATATATTATATATTATATATTATATATTATATATTATATATTATATATTATATATTATATATTATATATTATATATTATATATTATATATTATATATTATATATTATATATTATATATTATATATTATATATTATATATTATATATTATATATTATATATTATATATTATATATTATATATTATATATTATATATTAATATTAATATTAATATTGAAATTATTATATTGTATTTTATCTTTTATATTAAAATAATTATATATTAATATTATTATTGAAATTATTATATTGTATTTTATCTTTTATATTAAAAAATTATATTTCATATTATATATTAATATTAATATTGAAATTATTATATTGTATTTTATCTTTTATATTAAAATAATTATATTTCATATTATATATTAATATGAATATTAATACGAATATAGAAATTATTATATTGTATTTTATCTTTATATTTAAATAATTATATTTCATATCATATATTAATATTAATATTAATATGGAAATTATTAAATTGTATTTTATATTAATATTAATATTAATACTAAATTAATTATATTTCATATTATACCACCACCTCATTAAAAGCTATCAAACTGCGCCGAAAAGCGGTGTTTGTTACCAGATTGGACCCATCATTATCGTCAACAGCCCTCCTCGTGGAGGAGAATGGGCTTAAAACTGTCGTACGCGTGAGACTCAAGACTCGTTACCCAAGCTACTCGTCTTTCTATGTCTCAACTGACGACTCCGAATTTGGAGTTTTAATGGATATCAACACTTGGCCAGTTGATTGTCTTCTCAATACTTGCATCGGTGCACTGCACGCTGACAGGAAACACGAGACTCCTCAGTTAGGTAAAAGGCATACCCAAGTGACTAACACCAGCAATAATTCCTCGTTCAAGACGCCTTTAAGCACACCATCTTCCTCTTCACCCAGCCATGGACCATCCATTTAAATTACCTAATAAATATCCTGAAATATTTTATCAAAACGTGAGAGGTTGGCGCACAAAACTCGACGACCTCTACGCGAATATTTTATTTAACGATCCTCAAATTATTGGTTTAACTGAAACCGGGCTAAATGAAACTCACTATACTTCAGAATTTATCCCAAATTCTTATAATACCTTTCGCTCGGACAAACGCTCTATTTCTGAGAGTTTTACGATGGGAGGCGGCGTTCTTATTAGTTTAAAAAATACATTTTCTGTTCTACGACGCACTGACTTAGAGGTGATAGACGAGTGTGTTTTTGTGCAGATCACCACGGATAATGATTGGCAATTTATACTTCACACCTAAGCTTAACCCAGCTACTGTTATAGAAACACTTTCTTTATTAACCAAAAAACTCGTCAATCTTCAAGCCAATCTTGTCCTTCTTGGCGATTTTAACGTTCCAGGTGTCAACTGGTCAACAAAGGCGCAGGCGGCAATAGACTTTTGCGCAGACTATAATCTGTCAGAGTTGAATTCCTTTCCTATCGAAAAAGGGAATGTCTTAGATTTAGTTCTAGTCAACAACAATCTAGTTACAATTGCGGAAGACTAGAATCCACTGGCTCCCATTGACATCCGACTTTTACGCTAACATATCACGCTGGTAGTCAAAGTCAATCTACACCACCAGACCAAAAATACAACTTCAAGCTAGGGAATTACGAGAAGCTTTATGCTGAATTAGCTCCTGCTGATTGGTCCTCTCTATACCTATCAAGTTATGTTAACCAATGCGTCGACATCATTACTTCCAAAGTACAGGATGCAATGTCCAAACACATTACAAAGGCGTCCCCTGTTAAGAAATCCATTTATCCCTTTTGGTATTCAAAGGAACTTATTCAAGCGTTAAAAAGAAAAAGTTGCTACCACCGGAAATTCAAACGGTTCGGTGTACTCTCTGACCGTGAAAAATATGAGTGTTTGCGGAAAGATGTAAAAATTCTGTTATCTCGTGACAGAAAACAACATGCTCATATCACCTACAGTAAATCAATCGCTAATCGCAAACACCTGTGTGGAACTTCGTGAATGCGTATATCAAGAACCAGTCATCCCCAAGCTCTTTAAAAATAAACTCTACCCTTGCCTCGGATCCACAACTTTTGGGAATGGAATTTTCTGATCACTTCAAAAACATTGCTACTGATACGCTCGAGAATACAGGCGACTACGATATTGAAAATATCAACCCGAACACTACTACGCTCTCTGGCATCATCGTGGGAGAAGTGAACATTAGAATCATCATAAAGAAACTTAAACTTACTCAATCCACGGGAATTGACAATATACCAGTTTTTATTATCAAAGGTTGTTCCGAAATACTCGAACCACTACTAAAACACATTTTCAATCACTCACTATCCACCGGAATCTTTCCGTCTCTATGGAAAATTGTGGTAGTATCACCTATTTTCAAATCTGGCTTTGCTGGTGACGTTAAAAACTATAGACCTATCTCATTGCTCTGTAGCTTCGCCAAAGTCATCGACTCACTCATCCATTCTATTATCTACAACTGGTTCAAACCACACTTCGTAAACGCACAACGCGGTTTTCTTAAGTCAAGATCAGTTGAAACTAACCATGTATCGTTTCTCGAAGATGTTTTAAGCCGTTCTCAAGTCGACGTCGTGTCCATTGACTTATCTAAAGCATTTGACAGGGTTTCGCACGGTCTTCTAGTCACTAAACTTCAACTATATGGTCTTGCTGGCGCAGGCTCTGAATCGGGTAGCGGATTATCTTACCAACCGAACTAATTTTTACAAATGTAATGGTTACCTAACTGATGTTTCGTATCCCACGACTCGTGGAGTGCCCCAGGGTAGCTCCCTCGGCCCCTTTTATATACCATATACAAAGAGTAACATCAAGCAATTTGCTGATGATAATAAGATCTACCATACCATTCTTGAAAAAAACGACTGCAGAGTGCTACAAGACGATATCACGAGGGTTGCAAATTGGTGCACCGCGAACCACCTACTAATAAATTAAACCAAAAGTCTAGCCATCTCTTTTACTAGAAAAGCCCACCCTATCATGCGCAATTACGTGATAAATGATGACATTGTTCCACGTACCACCAAATTGAAAGACCTGGGTATAATTCTAGACTCGGGTCTCTACTTCAAGGAACAAGTGGCAAATGTAGTTGGTCGTTCACGACGCCTGTTATTTGGAACTCTACAGCCCCATTTTCATGCTCGCTGGTAGCGGATAAAAATCATCAAAATTCGCATCCGCCACTCGCAAGCGCGAAAATAAAGCTAAAATATCTGTTTGAAACAGATCGACGCGGAAAGTGAAAAAGTGTGTAGCGGAAGCGGATTTTGTCGATTTTTACCCGCTACCAGCGAGCATGAAAATGGGGCTTAAGACTGGCGAAAACTCTGAATTCTGTAAAATTCATTTAAAACTCTTTATTTGAGCCTAGTCAGGTCTAAGCTTAGCTACGACATGATTTCTTGGGGAGGATGTGCTACTTCTCTTTTTAACAAAGTCGAAAATGTTCAAAAGAAGTTTATAGAACTGGCGCACACTCACTTCCTCAATAAACCGCCTTACATTTTTGATTTTTACTGAGGGGCTTGGGCATTGATACTATCCGATTATACTGCGCTAAGAGAGAGATTTCATTTTTATGGAACCTCCTTCGTACCTCCAGTCACTCTGACCTATTATCTTGTTTAATTTTTTTGTTCCCAATTACAAAACCCGCCATATGTACACTTTAAGCGGTAAATCTAATCATTCACCCCTTCGACGTATGCAAAACACATTTAATACCTATTGTAACCAAATTTAATTATTTTCCTGTAAATATACCGCTATTATGAAAATTACTTAAACATGTTCGATTGTCAATTTGTCTATATGTTTCTTATTTCTTGTAAGTTGTAGTGTTGTACCTTGTTGGTCGTTTTGTTATGTTGTAGTTCACTGTAAATAAATTCATTTCATTTCATACATTAATATTAATATTGAACTTATCATATTGTATTTTATATTTTATATTAATATTAATATTAATATTAATAATAATATTAATATTAATATTAATATTAAAATAATTATATTTCATATTTTTATACTAAGATTGAAATTATTATATTGTATTTTGTATTTTATATTTTATATTGTATTTTGTATTTTATAGTTTATATTAATATTAAAATAATTATATTTCATATTATATATTAAGATTGAAATTATTATATTGTATTTTATATTTTATATTAATATTAAAATAATTATATTTCATATTATATATTTTAAGATTGAAATTATTATATTTTATATTAAAATAATTATATTTTATATTAAAATAATTATATTGTATCTTTTATATTTTATATTAAAATAATTATATTGTATCTTTTATATTTTATATTAAAATAATTATATTGTATCTTTTATATTTTATATTAAAATAATTATATTGTATCTTTTATATTTTATATTAAAATATTTATATTGTATCTTTTATATTTTATATTAAAATAATTATATTGTACCTTTTATATTTTATATTAAAATAATTATATTGTATCTTTTATATTTTATATTAAAATAATTATATATTATCTTTTATATTTTATATTAAAATATTTATATTGTATCTTTTATCTTTTATATTATATTAATTATAATTAATATGCTTTTATACCACCCGCGTCGAGACAGAGAAGTCGGGTGGACATTAACACACTTACCAAAAATAAATTTTAGAAATTTGGGAAACAACTTAATCAACTAAATTATTTTTTCTAAGCTAAGTAATACCCAAGGTACGACGTTAGGTCCAAGTCATTCTATGTAAACACTTCCCAGTAAATCTCTAAATCTTGGATTAAATGTTGAAATGCGATAAAACAATTAACAAAATCAGTTAAGAAATCCCAAATATCGAAAAACAGTGGTAAAATTCTAATCTCGAAAACCGAATACAAAATCTCAATTATCGAATACCGAATTTAAAAACTCAAATCTCGAAAACCGAATATAAAAACTCAAATCTCGAAAACCGAATATCAAATTTAAATTCTCGTAAATCGGATATGAAATATCAAATCTCGAAAACCGGATATAAAATTTCAAATATCGATAATCGAATATTAAATCCCAATTATCATAAACCGGATATAAAATCTAAAATCTCGAAAACCGTATATGAAATTTCAAATATCAATAATCGAGTATTAAATCCCAATTATCATAAACCGGATATAAAATCTAAAATCTCGAAAACTGGATATAAAATTTCAAATATCGATAATCGAATATTAAATCCCAATTATCATAAACCGGATAAAAAATCTAAAATCTCAAAAACCGTATATGAAATTTCAAATATCAATAATCGAGTACTAAATCCCAATTATCATAAATCGGATATAAAATCTCATTTCAAGAAAACCGGATACAAAATCTCAATACAAGCAAACCGGATACGAAATCTCAATTCTCGTAAATCTATAGCGAAATCGTACAAGAAAAATAATTAAATCCCATTTAAATATGAGAAGCTTTCTTACCCCTCAGTCGATACCTTAATAAAAAAATAGCAAACATAATGGTGAAAAAATTGAAAAGAAATTCTAAAGGGTGAACGAGACTACCATAATTTAAATTGATCCGGACGATAAAATCCTTAACCAGGATAATATAAGTTCCTTTAAAACCTGGAAAAAAAAACTCTTTTGTTTCGAGCGCGCGTAGTAATGGTAGGATAATCACGTGTCCAACCCACCCAAAAAAGAAAACGAACCCGGTTGCCATAGCGACTATTTTTTTATCCAATTACAATAAAAGTAAGGTGGTATTTTTTTTAATGGCAAAAAAACCTTTCGGAACAAGTCTGGCAGAAGCGAAGGGGGAAATGTAAAAACTTTTATCCAGCCTTATTTCTTTCCTAGCTCTTTATTCGCTCGCAACTAGCGTTCGATTACGTTCGGAGGCGAAGCTGGGGACTCCCGCGGAAAGAAAACTTTTCAAGCTTTCTCTTTCGCTTTTCTTTTACTTATTTCACTTTCTTCTTTTTTTCTCCTTCTTCAAATTGACGCCTTCAGACGCGCTAAAATAAAGAAACCAGCCCGTTCCAAATACTATGAACACATTTAGGCTTGCGAGAACGTACGAGGTGACCGGTTCGCGAAAGCGACAAGGACTATACCAATACTTAGGGATAATTATAGTGTATTAAATATTCCGGAAAATGACCGAGGCCTTTTTTCCAGAAGCTTTTCCGTATTTTTCCGAAAAAAATAAAAATGTTTTCATTCTATGATTAGTCTAATATATTGTTTGCAAATTTAAATAAAGCGGCATTTTCGCCTCATTTTTTCGAATCTAAAAGTAAAACTAAACCTCTATCCTAGTTTAAACTCATTAAGGGGGAAGAATACAGTAAAAGCCTCTTTTTCGTTCAAGCTGAACGTTTCTGTTTTAATAACTACATTATTGAATTATATTTTTATTATTAAGCTGAACCTTCCTCTGGTGCTTAAAATAATTTTTATAATTCTAATATTAAAGGGTAGTTTGGGCACTTGCCCAACTTGTTTAGCTCCGGGGGTTCGAATTAAAACGTAATTACTTTTAAATTTAAAATTGTCAAAATTATTTTAGTCACTAAACAAGAGGCTCTTATACAATTAAATATTAATTTTATAAGTTAAAATACAAAATTAAAAGAGATCAGCTTGAAATAGCACGAAAGTAGACAATGGCCACTGTAGTCTTCCCCCTTAACAATGTAACACTTTTAATGTTTTGTAGTATGTTTACTGATATTAGACATTTTATATCGATAAAAAGATAAAAACATTAGAAACATTTAAAAAGTAATTTATGTTTTTTTTTTCCGAAATTTGGAAAATTTTCCGGAAAATTTACAACTCTAGATAATTACTATGTTAGGACCAGGGTTGGACATAAGGATATTTTTTTTAGTAGTCAGCCTGACTAGTGAGCCTCCTATCTTAATTTATTTTAGTAGTCCCTGACTGTGGGTGGTAAAAGGGGGGTATAAAAACAAGAAGGACAGCCAACATTTGGCTTTACCCGTCAGAATTAAAGTAGACGTTTATTATCACTTGAGCTACATGACATTGGCTGATCACAATTTCTTCACGACTTAGTCTTTGACTAGTTAAAAATATTTCCATTGATAATATCAACAAATGACGCATTAATTTGAGATAGAAAATCTACAAGATTTGCAAGCATGTTGTGTTTTTTTAAATAAAATGGGATCGATGAATTTATGATACGCCATATTCTCCATTATTTAAGTAAATTCCAATTACATTTAGTAGTCAAATGCCGTGACTAGTGTCTTATGTCCAGTCCTGGTTAGGACTATCCACGAGCATCATGGACGAATTAATATCCGGCAATGAAAAGGGGGGGGGATGAAAAACGTCACAAACTTATGCTTCAATCGCGTAGGATGACGTCAGTTTTAGGGAACCAATGAAATACCGGGTTGATTTGATCGTTGTTAGGGGGAAGGAGTGTACGGTTAGAGCGTACAGCAACGCTTAAAATCGTCTCAACATAATCATTATCTCTGAGTAGAAATAATTACATTCCTGCGCAGTCTAGAAATCGCAATTTCTATTGAAACTGTAACGACCTCGGGACCAAGTAAATGATAATTTAATAATTTAATTTAATCTAAGAACAAGCCTTCGCCACTAGTGGCGTGGCCGAGCTAGATATCCTCGAAAACAGACGGTGCGGCGTATAAATAATTGTTGTCAAGACAACCGTTGGAATATTTGAGGATCTCTAGTCTAGTTCGGTCACACACCACTCCTTAGATCCCCACTGGTTTGGTATTTAATCGTTAAATTCCGCTTCTATTAAACTAAACTAATAAATGAATTTATGTTTTAAGTAAATAATTATAGACGTTTTCTGAAATGTAAAAAAAATCTTTCTTACGACCGATACTAGATGTCGCGATACAAGTGGGAGGTGTTTTCTTCGATGGTGAACTCGTACGTTCTCGGTAATCTAAATATGTTCTTGCAAAAGCGCTAGAGGGAGAGCTAGAAAATATAATAGAAAATCCCCGAGAGAAATAATATTGGTGGTAAAGTCGAAGTTTTAATTAAGTGGCGGTGTTTGCTAAAGTGTTATGTACTTTCGATTAATCGGTTTGTAGGTCGTAAAAATGTTTGAAATACTGAGGTGGCAATCAAACATTGTTTTTTCAAAGAAACCGAAGATATAAAATAACATTTCACATATTTGATATTTCAATTCCCAAATTCTGCCAACTGCTTTCATTGTGCGCATTCTCAATTAAATTTTGGGACATTCGTGATTTAATGAATTAAATGGATTTATTTACTTAAATGGATTTAATTATTTAAATGGATTTAATTGATTAAATTGATTAATTCGTGATTAAATGGATCAAATCATGATTAAATGGATTTAATTGATTAAATTGATTAATTCGTGATTAAATGGATCAAATCATGATTAAATGGATTTAATTGATTAAATTGATTAATTCGTGATTAAATGGATCAAATCATGATTAAATGGATTAAATCGTGATTAAATGGATCAAATCATGATTAAATGGATTAAATCGTGATTAAATGGATTAAATGAATTAAATCGTGATTAAATGGATTAAATGAATTAAATCGTGATTAAATGGATTAAATGAATTAAATCGTGATTAAATGGATTAAATCGTGAATAAATGGATTAAATCGTGAATAAATGGATTAAATCGTGAATAAATGGATTAAATGAATTAAATCGTGATTAAATGGATTAAATGAATTAAATCGTGATTAAATGGATTAAATCGTGAATAAATGGATTAAATCGTGAATAAATGGATTAAATCGTGAATAAATGGATTAAATCTTGAATAAATGTATTAAATCGTGATTAAATGGATTAAATCATGATTTCATAGATTAAATCGTGATTTCATAGATTAAATCGTGATTTCATAGATTAAATCGTTATTTCATAGATTAAATCGTGATTTCATAGACTAAATCGTGATTTCATAGATTCAATCGTGATTTCATAGATTCAATCGTGATTTCATAGATTAAATCGTTATTTCATAGATTCAATCGTGATTTCATAGATTAAATCGTTATTTCATAGATTCAATCGTGATTTCATAGATTAAATCATGATAAATTTATTAAAACGTGGTTGAAATGAGTCTATTGTGTTTGAAATAAGTTATTTTAAGATGATTATATCGTGATTTTAAGATGATTATATCGTGATTCTTAAGATGAATATATCGTGATTTTTAAGATGATTATATCGTGATTTTAAAATGATTATATCGTGATTTTAAGATAATTATATCGTGATTCTTAAGAAGATTATATCATGATCTGAAAGTTATTATATAGTGACCTAAAAATGAATAAATCATGAATTGCAAATAATTAGATCACAATTAAAATTATGATCATTTGTTATTAATGTTTTAAAAAGTTAATATTTAATAAGAAAGTTATTACTAGTTATTAATACGCATCTAAAATGTAAGTTGTTAAAACTATTTTATTTAAATATTTGGCTCTAAGTGAAAATTGATCATCATGGACATTTTTTAAAATGAAATCACCCAATATTGTTGTATACAGGTGTTTCAAAGACGTTTGGCACAAATTTACAGTCGTGTTCTTTGGGTAACAAGAAGTGAAAAAGGTCCTTAGAACGTATTTGTAAATTCAACCGTATCCGAGCAATTGGCCTTAAAAAATCGGCCTCCAAAACGTCGAAAAACGCTCAAATGTGCAGTTTCTATTATTCCTTGGACCCAATTGTTTCCTTTTACAAAGCATTTGGTTTTCTAATCGAAAAAGATAAGAATACGATCACTAGTACCAAAAGTTCGTTATTAATTGAAAGAAGTATTCTACGTGTAGAAATGAACAATAACAAGTAGTTTCAATTGAAAGAACGTTACTTATTAAATTTCGTTTTTTTTCTTCAAATGCCATAAGTACAAATTTAACTGAATTACAAAAAATGTACAAAATGTTCCCCCGAAGCACACGCAAATCATTCTTGAACGCGTCCGAAGATTCGAGGCGTGTTTCAAATTCGCGACCGAAAACTATGGTTGCGCTTCCTAACGGCGGCGGGCGGAACTACTCGTCGGAGGTCAAATTTAACGCACTGGGGAAGCTAGCAAGTTAGAAACTTAAGCAGACGCTTAAGGTTATTAGACCCCTTATACGGTTCGGCACCGTTGAGTCATCTAGACCCGTTTCGGTCGCGAATAGTTTATCAGCGATCAATAATGCGTTGTCGTAGGTCATCAATGTTGTGGACTTCAGTCTTCTGTACCAATTTTTCAAGATGTCCCCAGAACTAAAAGTTGGGTATGGGTAGAAATTCGTGTTCTTTGAGTAACAAGGAGTAAAAACGTCTTATGAGATAAGTGAATAAAAATTTTAATAGCAAAAGCTTATTACGCGTCCGCATCTAGAAGTGTGATATCGTTACGATTTAAAATAATGACCAGGTGATTTAAATTACCAAAAGACAGAGTAAAAAATTATTTTTTTGTTATATAGTTTCTCCAGTACCGGATTTACTGAAGGAGGGGTCCTTGGCAGATTTTGGTGGGGGCCTATGTAAGGAAAGCATAAAAACGCCAAACTCGCGTGTCCCGAAGCTGAGCTTACGTTACGAAAATAATGATTTTTCAAATAATAAAGCAACAAGCCTGATATGTTTTTCTCTTAAGCCGTATTAGCAAGAATGTATTGAAGTTACTAAGAATATTTCAGCATAGCATTAACCCCTGGTATCATCCTCGCAGCTTTTGTGGAGAAAGCTCATCTGTATTTAAGGCGCATTCAAGGTCATACCAAATAGCAAACTTGAATGGGAAAGCAGACGAATTTAAGCTACAAAGGCTGCGAGGATGGGAATAAGAATCCTGTAGTCCAATATTCTTAGTAACTTCAATACATTCTTGGTATTAGTAAAAAATCCATTGATTTTATCAGTGGTGGGGGCCTTCTGTTGGTAGGGGCCTGTGCCTAGTAGGCCTAGTCCTTAATCCGGCACTGGGTTTCTTAGTTGTCACATGTACTGTTACCTAACAACAAAAGTTTTTTGAAATAGCCCCCATTGGCGTTTAGGAAAACTTGCACGCGTCTTCGGAAAGATTCTCGAACACAACGAAAAATTTCTAATGGGTTTCGGATTGTGTCACAGGCGTCAATTACGCGTTCACGTAGGTATTCAACGTCTCGAACTTCAGTCTTGTATACCAAGTCCTTGATATGGCCCCAAAGATAGAAATCAAATGAGTTCAAATCAGAAGATCTGACTGGCCATGCAACAGTTCCGCCTCGATCAATCCACTCCTGAGGAAACTCGGCATCAAGATGAGCTCTAACCCGAAGGCTAAAAGGAGGGGGTGCTCCGTCGTGCATAAACCACATTCGTTGTCTTACAGCTTCAAGTAGCTCTGGTAAAGTGTCTTGTAGAAAAGTTAAGTACGACTCACCAGTTAGTCTTGGTGGTAGAAAATAAGGCCCAATTAAATGATCACAAACAATTCCGAAACAGACGTTAAAACCATGGGCCAAATAATGATAAATCCAGGACATGCCTCTGGTACCTTCATACGTACTAAATCGGTCGTCCACCAAAAGTAACGGGCGGCCATTTTAGTAGGCGGGGAAAAGGTGCAAATAAAAAAAATGGGAGCAAAATCAAGCAGAAATTTCCAGTTTCCGGAACGCCATCTTGTGTTGACTAAGTCGAAATTCGGAAATAAGTGGCGGTTGTAATTCGAAAATCCTGCCATATTGGCCCCTCATTTTTAGATTAATGTTAACGATTCTAGGAAAGTATATGTTTAATATTATATAATTATATATATTATACTAATTATGAACCTAGTACGTAAAAAAAGTACTTACATTAATAACCACACGTAGATATGATAACCGTGAATAAATATTCCAGGATATTTACTACGACGACCACGTGTATTATTTTTGAAAACTGCCCTTAAAAAATTTGCCCCAAAATGACGTAGGTCGGCGATCGCGCATTTTTCCAATAGGGGGCAATAGTGGTCGGGTATAAGCGCTGTTGGACGGGGTTTTCGCATAGAGTCATGTCCTGGATTTATCATTATTTAGCCCATGTTAAACCTAAGCTGCACTTGATGTGACCTAACGGTAGTCGCGTGCGGATATTCTTGCTGCCACTCATGACGATTATGCAAATTGAAGATTCCGTTACTGGAAAATTAGCCTCGTCAGAAACTAGGAGCGTACTTAACCAATTTATAAAATTCGACTCACAATTGACATCCAACTTGCCTCGTAGTTGTCGTAGGATCGTCCTCGAAGATAGCGAGTACTTGTTCCTCCATGTCTTCTCGAAAGTCTCGTTCTGCAGTAGCAGATCCCGTGGGTTGTATTTATTTGTCAACCGCCGTGAGCGTTTGTCGATTTGGAAGCTGTTTTGTGGAAAGTGCTCCTGATAAAAGCGCCGAGGGGCTGATCACTATCCATAATCGGTGTACAAGCCTGTAGCTTTGACTGTACTAAAGTTATTAAGTAATCGATTACAGATTTGGAAGCTGTTTTGTGCAAAGTGCTCCAGATAAAAGCGCCGAGGGGCTGATCACTATCCATAAACGGTGTACAAGCCTGTAGCTTTGACTGTACTAAAGTTATTAAGTAATCGGTTACAGATTTTACACTTACAAAGGCTGTACTCGCTGTAATCGGTGTACAGAATTTGAGGAAGTGGTTAGCCCCTCGACAAGCGCCGCGCTTCCACCGCATTTCCCTGAGCGAGTCCATACATAAGATGCATATCGGCACATTCAGTATTCGTACGCCATAGCATAGCAGGGTTAAGATACGAAATGTAAATTTAATTATTGAGGCCCCTCAATTTATTGCAAATTAGAGAATCGTACCCGTCCAAAAAACTATTAAAACATGTGTTGTAGACTAAACCTGTATACTAAAAACATTATTTTGTGGGTGACTATTTAATGAGACCATTAATTACACAAGTCAATTACATGCAGTGTACTAGCATTCGGGGGGAAAAACACGGAGATGAGCTAGATACTTTCCAAAACGCGTCACAAGGTGTTAAATTTGTACTTACTTATGGCATTAGAAGAATAAAAAAACGAAATTCAATAATTCCCTTTTTTTAATAGGCGTAGTCACTCAGAAGCACCTTGTTATTGTTAAAACGTATTTCTGCACGTAGCTTACTTTCATTTTAATAACGCACTTTCCATATTATTTTTGTTTTTATCGAAAAAGATAAGAAACTAATGCTTAGTGAAAGGAAACAATTGGGTCCAAGGATTTAAAGAAACTGCACATTCGCGCATTTTTCGACGTTTCGGAGGCCAATTTGTGACGGCCAAATACTCGGATACGGTTCAGTTTAAGAAAACGTTTCTTAAGACCTTTCTCACTCCCTGTTACCCAAAGAACACGCCTGTAAATTTGTGCCAGTCTTCTAAAACACCCTGTATATACGGGTCTTAAGGTAACAATTGACTAAATTGACATTGCAAAAACGGCTTTGGTCAGAAAGAATAATCGTCACGAACCACTTGAAAAAAAAAGCTTTTAGTTTAATGGAAGAAAATGAAATGCAAAAACCGTAAATAGACGAGCGAGTTGAACCGGCAAGTTGAATGTAAAACCCCCGCGTTCTGAAGCTCTACGCTTCGCGCTTAACCTCAATAATGTCTTAAAGCGTATCGAGGTGAAATTGCGCTTACCCTCTGGCCAATGAACGGAGCTTATCCTCTTCCAGACGGGTCTCGATCGACGTACGAGTACTTGATGAAGTCTTCGGTGGGCGCTTGTAGGAGCGGGTAGAAATTGAGGGGAAAACCGTTACTACGATGAATGAGATATTTGCATAGTGGCTTGCGAAGGAATTTACGAAAAGCTCTCTTTTATCAGTTAATGTCAGTTGATGGAAATTTATCTTGACGCCGCCAGGGGGCCACGCTGTCGCGAGGGGCAACGCGCCTTTGCAGATAGCTTCCCTTTCCATCACCCTCCCGCACCCAATAACACCCACGGCGCTCCGATACCTCCCAGCCCCCTCCCCGTTCGATGGTCCCCTCTTCACCCCCATCCGCCCATTTAATTATCCTTATTTGATCCCAGATGAGTTACCCCAACTTTTTCGCTCAGGCGCCACCTACCGGAGGGATCCGCAACTTTAAAAAAGCGACGTATCCATCAGCGCGAATTTCGGGACATGGGTGCTCCGACCGATAAAAATCGACTGTCTATGTCTCTTTAAAAGGTAATGTTCCTCCGTACCTTTAAAAGGAAAACGTTATTTTTTAGTCGACCCTTCAATTAAATTTAACTGCGGGATAAGAAGGCGTCAGTGTGGCGTTGTCGGCTTATGTCACTGTGTTTCTTTTCTGTTTTACCCCTTGCTAGAATAGGTTCTACACGATTATGCCCCACAAAAAAATCGACGTTTTCGACTTCCCAAATTCCTCTACGCCACAAATAAGACCGCTATTTTATCTACACAAACCTTTTGTTCAGAAAATGTGTTGAAAATTCCAAAGCCCTATGTTGGTTCCCTAACACTTCCCCCACTCGTACCGGGGGTAAATTATACCATGATACATAAATAAAAATATTCTTGTGTTGAAGTAGTAAATATGAAACAGAAATCAGTCTTTGAGATTTCCCAAATATTTTTATCTAACATAGCACACTTACAAAAAAGCTTTTTTGGGAGCAAACCGGGGTTCTCCGTCAATTTTTCTAAAAAGGAAACAATATATTATTATATAAACATTTTTCTCGTATATAAGATATTTTAACTTCAAACAGGTATCTTTCATTTTTTAATATATATTTTTTTCTTAATATATTATTTGAATCGGGTGTTTTAATAATAATAATTATAATCATAATCATAATTTAAATTTATCTGACGGGGGTTTAAAGGGGTTTTTTGGTTCTTTGGTAATTAATTATTCTGTAAAAGCATTTTTTGTTTCTATCGAATACACAACGGTTAAATATTATTTCACACTCTGGTTTTTTTATTTTTCATTTTGAATTATACTCTTTTCTGTTATTTTTTAACTGTATGGGTTTTTTTATTTAAACGGTTTTTAAATACTTATTACTTAAAGTTTTTTTGACTAGTTTTCGTTCAGTTTTTGTTCTTAAACTCGGCTAAAACATGTTTTTTTTTAATATATATTTAATTTTTCTTTTTATTATTTTAGTGAGCATTTTTATGAATTTGGTTCCATCTGTGGTCTATCTTTTGTGAAACATGATTTCATTTTAGTAAATACTTGCAGGCGGATATGTCTAACATATAGTTTTTTTCGTATATATTTTACTTTTCTGAAAAAAACTTGCTTTTGTTTTGTTATCGTGAAAAAGTGTACCAATTTTTTTGTAATATATATTTCGACGTATTTTTAAATATTTTTTCTTATAGACTTCGTAATCTATATATATATTTAAATTATTAACGCTCTTCTTTTACGTATAGTAGTAATAAATATTCATTTCGTTCGTTTAACTAAAATATCCGCGGTTAACGGCTTGTCTGTTCGTATTGTGCCATTTGCAGGATAAAATTCGGATATAAGTCCGTCGAAAATTTGCATTGCACAATGCGTAGCACAAGGGGTTTACGGTGCTGTTGATGTAGCACAAGTAGTACGCGAAATTCCACAGTCCCATAGGGATGCAATCGTCGTCTTGGCAACTGGAGAGCGTCTTAATGAGAACCAATACGTTGTACGGAGTCCACGTGATGATGAAGGCCAACAAGATTGCGCTGAGCGTCTTGGCCGCTTTCTTCTCCTGCTTCCTCTCCTGCTGTTTCCTCTTCTTCTTGGGCACCCGGTGCTTGACGATCTGTTTGGGCACCAATCTCGTGTTGAGTGGAAGCCGAATGGTCTCCAGAGCGATTTCCGAAGCCCGTAGCGAGCCGTGCCGCAAACTGGAGGAGCCGTTGCCCGAGTCGTTGGCATTGGCCCGGTAGACGGACAAGGCGCCCAGGCTTTCCGAGCCACGGACCGAGCCTCCGCTGGCCATGCTGGTTTCGGCCTCCATGCCCTCCTCCTCGACGATCATCTTGATGGAAGCCTGGTTCGACTCGCTGCTAGGATCCCCGTCGAGCGATTGCTGAGTGGGCAGTCGGATCAGAATGGTGTACACCGAATCGGTGGAGTACGATCTCGAACCCGGCAGCTTGGAGGTGGAAGGCGTGGAGACGCTGGTCGTCTGAGCTTCCACCACGGTACGCCGCGGGCCGTTTCGATCCAACATGGGGATTCCTTGGTCGAAGTGTTGCATTTGCATTCGTTTCGCGTGCAGGGCCGAAGAGGCCCCGCCTGGCAAATTCCCTGACTGGTTGAGCTGCAACACCACTTGGTCCTGTCGAAAGTTCATCGACGTGGTCCTCGAAGAAGACTGTATCGGGGTCTCGATCGAGGCCGGGGTAGTGGCCCCCGGTGAGCCGTGGCTGGTGCTGTCCTCGTCGGCGGCGTCCAGCTCCCGGTCGATGTTGCACCAGCCCAGCACTCTTTCCTTCACACGTTCCCCGAACGATTGGCGCTTGGAGCGTTTTCCCGCTGCCGAAATGTACTTGGAAGTTTCGACGCAGAGGGCAGTGGGAACGTACGTCGTCTCGATGCCGCTGTCGTCGTCTTTCTCCCCTCCCGGTTGCACGCCGGTGGCGAAGGACGACGGCAGGCAGGAGTCGCTGCGCCCCCCGCCGTTGTTGCCCCTTCCGGCGCCTACGCCGCCGCTACTTCCGGGATACTCTTCGTCAGCGGGGTCGTCGCTCGAAGTGGACTTCTTGCTGTCGTTCTTCTTGCCCGCCTGTAAGTGTGTCAAATCCTTTTGTCTCTTCTCCGTCTCTCTCCAGATGCGCCAGTACAGGATGATCATGACGGTGACGGGCACGTAGAACGCCACGAAAGCCGTGCCAAAGGTCAGGTACGAATTGGTCTCCAAAAACTGAATGTAGCACTCGTTGTCCTCCACGGTTCGTTTCCCCTCGATGTAGGGCCAGGAGTAGATCCAGGGCGGCCACAGCACCAAGGAGATGAGCCAGGCGCTGGCGATCATGAAGGCCGCCCTCTTGGTCGTCCGCCTCGCGCGGTACGTCAGCGGCCGCGTCACCGAGAAGTACCGATCGAAGCTGATGATTAGCAGGTTGAGGACCGACGCGTTGCTGTTGAGGTAGTCGAAGGCCAGCCACGTGTCGCAGATGAAGGGCCCCAGGGACCAGTGGTTGTGGATGGTATACATGGTGAAGAGGGGCATAGAAATGAGACCGATGGAGAAATCGGCGATGGCTAAACTCAATAAGAAGTAATTGCTGATCGTTTGCAGCTGCTTATCCATTTTGAAGCTGATCATGACCATCACGTTGCCCAGAACTGTCACGATGCTCAACAAACCCGCCACCAGCGCGATGATTACCGTCTCCGCGATCGAGTAGCTCGAACCGCTCGAATAGCCACCGCCGCCGCCGCTATTAGTACTTTTCCCCGCCGTCTCGTTACTACCACTACTAACGCTGAAATTGTTCTTGTCGTCCAACATATCCGGAAACGCGGTAAGCCCGAGACTTCCATTATCGGTGGTAAACCCTCCCCCGTTCATTCCCCCGGTTAATCCAACCGAACTTCCGGCCAAAGTGACGATCACGGTTTTGAGCATGAAGCCGGCCGGGGTAGACAGGCCCCGACCGGCCCGACCGGCGCCTCCCGACGCGGGGGCCCCCGAAGTGGAGCCGCCCGATCCGGATCTGCTTTGGTCCGAATGCGCCTGGTGATGATGAAAGTGCGGGTGTAGAAGCGGATGGTGCGTCGGGTGCGGGAACAAGGGGTGCGTGGTGACGCCGGCCAAGTGGTGAGGCGTCGTCCCCGACAGGAACAACCCAGTCGGCGGCGGAGCCAATTGCATGCTTAAGGAACATTCTGAAACGACAAATAAAGAATATTGTTAAAATATTTTTTGTATATCTTCGCTGACGCGCCGAAACAAATATTTTCAAGCGCTTCCTACCGTTGGTCCCTGGTCGAGCCCCTGTTATTTATGATCGCGTTGACATTAAAAGGGATGGTCGGCTTTTAATATTCTTTTTGATGGGAGGCGGGGAGCGTAAAATCTCGCAATGTACCAAATGTCTTATCACGGTGTTACAGCGCGAGTTTGTTTTCGAAAGAATGTGTTTATTTTTTGCCCACGCTACCATTTCCACCTCTGACATTTCTGGTCGCGCTTTCATTCGAGATTAATGTCGTCAAATTTAAAGTTCTCGGTTTCGGCTTTATTTTATTTCAGAATTCCGCCACGACCACCATTCCGGATATATATATATATATATTTTTTTTTGGTTTTCGCGGTTTTAAGAAATATATATTTTTCCAAATAAATTTCGGGTTTAAAAAAAAGAGTACTAGAAACGTAAGTTAGTGAAACTCGGAATGTAAAAGAGAAAAAATGTGAAGCCTTCCTTTATTTATCTTCGTTCCTTTCTTTATCATCGTCGAAAAAATATTCAATTTCGTTGTTATCGAGTTTTTTTACGTGTATTGAACATTCCAGGATTTTTGACAAGACTGGAATGTTTTTCAACTAAATCTAACCTTCATTTATGAAGATAAATGATCGAGCGAAACGCTCTTCTGTCTTCCGTGGTCCTATAGTTTTTCGAGCCTTTTGGGACCAACTATTTCAAAAATTTAATATATATTATAAAAAAAAGTCCCCTGATATGAGTGTGTTCTGAAGGAGGAAGCTTGTAGAGCAAAATTTCTTATTAACTTCCAAAGAATCGCATCACCTTTCTAATATCTTGATTGTCATGTTTTAGGTAAAACCATGTAAATACACTTTTCGCTGAACATCGGGGCTCCGCGTGTGGAACACTTCTACAGGCGTTTTGGCCTATTTGCATAAATGGCGTTTCGAATAGGTTTTAAGTGTACTGAAGCGAAAGGGACTTTCAAAACTACCAATACTAAAATTGCTAAAAAAAAATTAGGGTACCTGGTTTTGGAGATTAGATATAAATTTACTGTTTGAGGTCCCTGGTTTTGGAGCTTAGATAGAAATTTACTGTTTGGGGTCCCTGGTTTTGGAGCTTAGATAGAAATTTACTGTTTGAGGTCCCTGGTTTTGGAGCTTAGATAGAAATTAGTAATTTACTGTTTGGGTATCTGGATTTGTAGCTAAGATAGCAATTTACTGTTTGTGTATCTGGATTTGGAGCTAAGATAGCAATTTACTATTTTGTGTGTCTGGATTTGGAGCTAAGATAGCAATTTACTGTTTTCGGTATCAGGATTTGGAGCTAAGATAGCCATTTACTGTTTTCGGTATCTGGATTTGGAGCTAAGATAGCAATTTACTGTTTTCGGTATCTGGATTTGGAGCTAAGATAGCAATTTACTGTTTTCGGTATCTGGATTTGGAGCTAAGATAGCAATTTACTGTTTGTGTATCTGGATTTGGAGCTAAGAGCTTTTGAATTCGATTGCTCTAGCGTTCCAAGTAGCCTTTGACAGCGCCACGAGGACTTCACTCCGTGATTAACTTTTAGTTTAATATTTGCCCAAGAGACATACTTATAAACTTCCGCTTTAACATGACGACCGTAGCCCCTTATAATAGCGTTCTCCTTAAATGAAATTTTCCACTCGCAAGTTTTGTCAGTGTGAAAGGCAACAGCAAGTTATCACCAAAAGCCTTATTACAAACATGTAAAACTCCTTTTCGCTCTCGGCCACAACAAAATTTTAAATTAGACGCGAAAGTGACTTATCTTTCCGGCGAATCCATTCTTTGTTACCGAACAGCGAAAGCGTAAAAGTGTGGATGAAGTTGCCACCAGCGAATCATAATAATTAATAAAAGGCAGCTTTCCCCGCCAAAGTATGTTTACACTTCCTTTGGACAAATGTTTACTTTTGAAGCGGCTCTGCCACCCCCCCCCCCAACCCCCCTCTTAATAGTGGTCGGGAATTGAAATTTCCCTTTGAAATCCGTCCGCTCTTTATTATATAGCGCGCATTCTCCGTTTGTCAGCGGTGAGAAGAGTAAGTTAGGCTTATGAATAAAGAAATATCCTTATCAGTAAGTCGTCGTCGTCGCGCCCAGAGGCGTCTAGAGTTATGAATACTTAAAAGTTTCCGGAGAATTAGCATAATGGAGGCACGGTGGGCGAGTGCCCCAGTCGACAATGGCGAGAACGGAGGGCGGAAACACGGATGTCGGCTTCAGGACGTCAACTCGAAGAGAGAGAGAGAGAGAGATGGGACGCAGAAATGGATGGCGGACCGAGCGGATTTCGAATTCCGAATTTCCTCCAAAGTTTTGTTTAATTCCTCTATAAAAGATACTTTGAAAATTCTCCGAATATCGCGGCGTTTCCTTCAGTCCCAAAACTTGAATAATAAACTCATTTGGCCAACTTTCTCGCCATTGCCAGAGGAGTAAATAACTATACGGGAGAAAAAACTTTTGGAAACTAAACTCGTATTTGATTTGGAAGACTTCTTCCCTAATAAATAACGTGTCGGCTTTGCTAGCAGCGAGCGGGCTAAAATCTTCTTATACAACATTCTGACCTCCGTATAATATTTCATCATGATAGCATTCTTTGAGGTCTAAAGGTCCTTTTGACAAAGTTTTTCTAGATCGTCCCCCTCTACTCGGATTTCCACGCCGATTGCACCATACATTTTCTCATAAAATTGTTTTCGATAAAGCGGGTCAGTAATGGTATCACGTTTAGGGCTCACGTGTAAACTCCGTACCCCAAAAATTACGTTTTTATGACCAAATTGTCTAAATACCATCGTGTTTGTACTCACATTAAAGGTGTTAGCAAGAAACGCAGGATTAAGTGGCGTTTATATTAGTAACTGAATGAAAAATATTAATCTTGTTTTAAAAATAGTCTGGTTTTTCCTTAGCTTTCACTTTCTACTAAAATACCTCGCATATTGAGAATATCACGTTAAGTTGATGAAGCCAAACAATGATGGGCACTTTTATTAAAGAACCACTCTGCTCGTGCGTCGCTCGCGCTCGCGTAATTTTGAGTGGCAAAAATTTTCGCTACTCTCTTTTCGCTCTTTTTTGAGAGGTAAAATTTTGGCTTCTCTCTTTTTGCCCTTTTTGAGTGGCGAAATTTTCGCTCCTCTCATTTCCGTTTTGCACTCTTTTAAAAATATATTTCGTCGCTCAATTTCGCTCATAATGAAGCCAAAATCCTATTATCTCGAATTTAACACGTTCAAATTCTAATTACGACGGAGGCTTAGCGTCCTCTTGTAATCTGAAATTATAACAAACATCTTTTCGATTGAACAAAAATAAATTAAAATATGGAAATGTACACGTCTAAATTACGTGTATCAATAGATACTGTAGTAGCTTAAGTATTTATTAAAGATTTACAAGTAATATTCTTCACCGGTTAAACTGAGAAATCGCGTGATCAAACAAAAATAGTTCGGCTGCGATAGGGGTCTTTTCGGTGTAATACGGAAAAGCATCCAAGGGGTTTTCTTTGGAGCAGCCACTTGCTTGCTTTATAACTCTCCACGTGGATTTTTCTGCCAAAAGGGTATGTATAATACATCTGATCGAAAATTGTGGACATCTCAATCAGTGGATGAGATCAGCGTCCGGCATACAAGCGAAACGCCGAAATGAAAGTGCAAGAAAAACGAGGAAATAACTTTTGTCACTGATTTCGAGTATCTTTTTCTTCCGACCATTTTTTTTCCTCCTAGACTCCTGTTTTTTTTACGAAACGGTTTAGGATCGATCTCGGTTCCCTCGATTGAGAATCTCGCCCAAAGAGATTTGGGAGGGGGCCTACCCCGGGCTTAGGCCGACCGGGTTCTCTCCGAGTAAGTTCTAAGAGATTGGCCTCTCATCGATTACGATTTGAACGGCTCGAAACGCGGGCCCCTTGCCAAGTCCTAACGTTTTATCTATTTCCCTTTGGCCTTCGAGGCATTTCCTACCTTCCGCGCCGCTAAATCAATTTTCAGGGCCGCTCGCCTCCGGGATGGGGGCCCTACGGCTTTTAGGCCTAAGAGCGTCGGAGCGTGCCACTTTGTTATTGGCCGAGGCGCGATGACTTCGTTCGACGGAACATACCTACATTTAGTCTCGCTCTAAATGGATTTGCCCCGATACAGCAGCTTCTTCTTAAGCCTCCTTTTCGGGGGTTTAGCCTTCCGGGATATGTGCCCCAAAAATATGTCTTTGGAGTTTATTTGCGTAGCTGCTACGCAAAGATTTCAGCCAATCTAAAACCGTTTCCGTTACGTCACGCAGAAATACCGAAGGAATCTATTCAGGGATGCCGGATTAATAATAAAAATAATAATAATAATAATAATAATAATAATAATAATAATCAGCTAGGCTAATACCAAAGGCATTGAATAATAATAAAATAATGTGGTTCTAGCCTTACACCATTAGATAATAAAATAAATAAAACAACACAAATTATTGAGTAAGTAAAGACAGTCTTTTGTTTAAAAAACATTTAAAATAGTTATTGTCGACCACTTTCGGCAGTGTTAGTGCCATCATCAAGATTATTTTAAATGTTTTTAAATAAAAGGCGGTATTTATTTACGCAATAATTCGTGTTGTTTGATTTATTTTATTAATACCCAAGACTGAAAAAACGACCAAAAAACCGCCAATCCTTAGTTTGAAAAGCAGCCCAAAAACGGTCGATTTTCCTAAAACAAACCAAAAAATTAACATCGCACTTCTTCTATGGATTTACTATTATTTCAAATTTAAATATGTTGTTAGGCCTGGTCAGAGGACCAAAATTATCCATTGCCAATTATCCCTAGCTCCTATAGTTTATCTAGTATCAGTGATCCAAGTTGGACAAAACTTAGTATAGTCTTTTGTTAAAAACAATTAACGGTATATTGGTTCGCCTTGTAGTCTCGTGCGTCGCGGGTTCAGATTGACTGAAATATTATTAACTTTTCCATATTTATAATCCAAACTACGTTACCTATTTTTCATTCATCTTAACTTATTATTCGATGAATTTAAAATATTTATAATAAAAATTATAATAGTAATATAATTTAAATTATTTTTAAAATTTAGTATTTAATATATAAATTTTAATATTTAACATAATATAAGCCGTAATAAATAATTTGTATATTAAAAATTTTACAATTAAATTATTTAACATAATATATAATATTTAAAATTGTAAAAAAGACACGTATTTCCATTTCAGTCAACAGAGGGAGTTATTAAATGTTTAGTAGGCGGGGCCTGATAGATAAGTAGTGGATCAATGGTACGTTCGTTTGTTCTCAGTTACTTGTATACGCTCTCGTTAGAACAAATAAGATTAGCAGTTTAGGGAAGTGACTCTCTAGAAGATATATTATTTCTGATAATACCAAAAAAAGGGTAGTGAAATTAGCCTTCAAACTAGCATTTATTCCGACTTTCGGGTAAACTAGCCGAATCGCTCCTTTAATTTGATAACGTTGCATGTCGGGGCGTATTCCCAATTGTGGAGGAAAGCGTCACTTTAATACGGAACCACCAAATTAGGCGTGGAAGCCCTGACGTTCTTGTTGAATCGTCAACCCCTTAACCTCTCTACGCACCAATAGATAAAGTAAACGAAAGAACGGTGAAGACACGCGTACGGTACCCTCGCGCTCGCCTTCTACAACGCACTCTCGTAAAGTAGTCGCCATTTGCCCATCTCAACAGTCCCGAAAATGAAGTCAAATAAAGAGTAAAAAAACAAGCGGGGGCGGGGGGTGGCACTCGGTCCAAAGGGACTTAATATCGGAGCGCCTTTTAGCCCCCCCCCTCTCCCAGCCCCCCTCTTTTTACGTCCGAGTGAAACAAAGCTATCCCCCCCCCCCCCTTTCCGGTTCTTTCGTTTCTCTCTGCGATGGTTTTGTCTGAAAATCAGACACTCTTAAAAGCGGAAAAACTCCTAAATCGATCACAATTTCTTTTATTTCAACGAAGAACAGGGATAAAATAAAATTTGTGTTTCTTATTTTCCGCGTTTAACAAAAAAAAACACACTTTGAATCAAGGACACCGATTTTATTATAAAGAAGAAATTCAGTCGACTGTTTTGTCAAATGTCCCGGAAGTCCGTTAAAAAGGCTTAAGAATGTAATTCTTCGAGTCTAACTAAAAGTAACGAAAATGAATTCGTTACGCTAATTTGGAAGTGTAGATAAAATTTTATCTATAAGACGATCCTACTGCGTACGTTGATAAAAAATATACATTGAACCTACTAAAAATTCTTGTTATAGCCGACGAAATTTCGTAATTGTACTAACTGGGTTAGAATACGGAGACATACGGACTTTGCTTTCCCCACCATTCCCCCTTTTATCTTAAATTCACGGGAGCGCCATCTAGGTGACCTATTTATTTACATTGTTATTTAAAGATAGAAATAATCTTAAATAAATATTTATTAAAAATATTTATTGATTTTTTAAGTTATAAAAGTAAATAAATGCTAATAAATTATTTTCATATTAAATCGACACCACTATGGGTTTCTTATTTTTTAAACTAGCTTCTATTTATCTGAAATAGACGTTTATTCCCATTCGACCGAAATCCCATTCGACCGAATCCCATTCGACCGAAAGAATTTTCAAATGTAGCCCAATTGGCGGGGTGATTTGGTATTTTATTTATAAGGTATGTACTATCGAAGATCCATGTTTAGGTTAGGTTAGGTTAGGTTAGGTTAGGTTAGAGTTGGTTAAGTTTACTATTTCAGTTTTGGTTCAGTTACTTTTCTTGACTAGGTGAAGATAAAAATATAATTCATGCTCATTCCATTTTATTTTCCGCTCCATTGCAAACGACTTCAGTAACTAAATTGAAAACATAGCAAAAGCCAATTTATATAGCAGCGTTCGGTCGAATGGGACACATAAAAACCGCACGTTTCGGCGGAATTCGGTCGAATGGGACACCTCAAAAACCGCCTTCGGTCGAATGGGATTTCGGTCGAATGGGACTAAAGCGAAATAGAGGGCGCTTTAACAAATCAACATTAAGCTCCCCTCTTTCATCCAGATGGAGAATCCTTCTAGTTTGACCGATTAGTAGTTCAGAAATTAATCAAGGGATTGCCGCCCGCTTGTCGCCATGACAGGTGCTATAAACAATTATTTATACGCACTCTTAAAAGGGTGATATTTTCCTTTCGTATGTTGAAAGAGGATTTATATTATGAAATAAATTATTAATATTTATATCAACATAATTATATTTCTTAATGTTTACAATTCTTAATTCTATAAAGTCTTGTGTCGTAAGTGCAACATTTTAATTGCCTTCTTTTTATTCATTTTATTTTATAGCAACTAAAACTAACTCTATTTATAAGTGTACTTTATACGTCGCTTCTGTCAGATTTTTTCAAGGTACTTTCTAAGCCTAACTACTTCTAGTTTTTTTACTTGTAATAAAATGCGTTAAAAAAGAGTTGGAAAATTCGGCATAATCTCTAAACATTTTTCGAATGTTCGCTTTTGGAGCGTGTTTTTTTAACTACGTTTGGAATCTTAAGAGATAGTAAATTGAAACAAATGATTTCTGACAAGTTTCTAATCGCTCCTCCGAAATTTTTATAAAATTACTTTTTCACTTTATCAATATTAATTCGCTACGGAGTTTTTGATTCTGTTTCCTTCGGGGAAGGTAATTATCTAACGTTTTAAGTTCTGTATACAATGTTACTTTCTTCTGCTTTTAAAAGATAATAATCTTTTAAGATCTGTCTTCCATTTCTGTAGTTGTATTTAATAATATTGTATTGAAAACATTATTTTTTGCGTTTCAAACTCTTAAAGGAACAGAGACAGTTTTACAAATTACAAAGTAATATTTACAGATTTGAAATTAATAGATTCAGTTGAGTTCTCCAAATATTGGGCTACGGTTTCACATAGAAAAATGAATAAATTCATCCAACGAAAGATAAGAGTATTTTATGTTAGAACAAATAATTTAAATAAATCCCTAATTTTAGGAAGAATAACGTCAAAATATTGACCAATTGAAGCAACTCTACGTTCAGAGAATGTGCATATCCTAATATCTATAATATAAACACAAATTTCCCTCTTCGTAATATAGATTTTGAAAGGCGCTTTGAAAAGGTAATACAATAAAAAAATGACTTGGCTCTGTATGCACTCTTCAGTCTTCATGATTGAATGATTTGCGCAATAAAACCCAAGTATAAGGAAAATTCACGGCAATTTCTGATGAAATTTTGAGTTAAGTATAAACACAAGCTGGCGTTCTGTGAATAATTTGAACGGTATATTTAACTTTAATTTTCACTAGTTCGTTGTTTACAGCAACTGCTAGCAAAGTTTATAGGCGAGAAAATATGTTAAATATTTAGTAGGAAATTTGTACCTCATATTGTCTTTGTTTCCTACTCACTATTGCATCAAACTTTAGTAATCATCCAAAGTGAGGATTTTAACAATCGTAAATTAAACATATGACATAACAAATTTAACAATATCACTTGGATTAATTTTAATCCGCCGTGTTTTGTAAATACTGAAGTTTCGTTAAAGAAAAGGGTTAAATACTTACACTCGGTAGCAGACGACATACCGAGCTCAAGAGCCGAGCGAGGGTAAAAACAAGGAGTAATAGATATAACGTTGATCTAAATCATCCTTGCAAAAATCAGTTTTTTCCCCCTCTTACTGTAATGAACATTTCATGAAAAGGTCTATTTTGTCGCTCTTCCGCAATCGTTAAGGATTTTCAAGTTGTTGTACTATTATATTGATTTCTAGCTAGGGTAACCAACATGACCGGGGCATATTCTTAAATAAATCGATATTTTAAGTTTAATATTTAATGTGTCCCCAGATTTAGATAATTAATTGTTATAATTGGGTTTGTTTAAAAGCAATTTCGTTAAAAATGAAGAAATATGTAAAAAAATAAAAATTGCTGTTTATTATGATTATCGACATGATTATGATATTTTTCGGCATAGTTAAATGCTAAATAAATATACTGATTCCTCAATAACTACCAAAGTTGTGCTTTGTTTAAGGGGGAAGAATACACGTCGGCTGAGAGCAAAATTCACGTAACACTGTACACAAATCTTATAAAGCTGAAACTTCCTCTAGTGCTTAAAATAATTTTGATAATTCTATTATTAATAGTTAACGAGATATGAAATCCTAACTAAAGGGTAGTTTGGGCGCTGGCCCAACTTGTTTAGCTCCGGGGGTTCGAATTAAAACGTAATTACTTTTAAATTTAAAATTGTCAATATTATTTTAATCACTAAACAAGAGGCTGTTCTACACATAAATATTAATTTTATAAGTTAATATACAAAATTAAAAGAGTTCAGCCTGAAATAGCGTGAAAGTAGACAATGGCCACTGTAGTCTTCCCCCTTAAAACGTTCAGGAGCGTAACAAATGTCTCAACCATGTTTAATTTTTAAGAATGTTTAAAAACAGCGTTCCCTCCAAGTAGTGCGCGTGCAGTACTATGGTTTCACACGCGATTGTAGAAAATATTACAGGTACGATTACCCTGCAGATCACACCTTGAAAGCTCAATCAATACTGGGTTGAAAGGTAATCTAATTTTTAGCCGGGGGGTCACGCTAGACAGGCGTAGGCGAAGTGACCCGCCATTAGAAAGTGATAAACTATTTGGTCGGTGATTGTAAAGCGCCCTCTATTTCGTTTTGTTCGCGGGCAAGTGGGCATTTTAATGGCCTTCATTTCCGGCGCTCCGTTGTCGTAAAACTCTGGGGAGAAGCCCGCTAGACTCTAAAGTTCAAGAAAACGCTGTAAATTTATCCCGTAACGACCGAGAGTAATTTTCCTTCGAAAGAAATCTTTCGATATATTTACCCAAAGAGTATTGGCCCTGGAACATATATATTCCACCGGGAAGTCAATAAAATGGCGCTTAGATTCGCGCAATAAAAGTTCAAAGCGGTATAAAACTCGGAGCGACTTTTAAGATTTTATTTTTCTCTTTTGGGAAACGTCAGTTTTTGGAAAACCGCTTTGGCCAAAGTCGCGCGTTACTTAATGTATATATAGGCTAGATTTAGAGGTATATAAAGGTTCGAATAAGAAATGGGGTTGCATTGGGCGCTGGAAGGAGAAGGATGTTCGGGGGCCCGAGGCGGAGTAGTAGACGACGGTAAGCGATGTTCGGAGGGTCGGCTCGACTCGGAGGTTGAGATATGCCCCGGCCTCTTACGAAACTCGCCCGAAGCATAATTCCGCCATTTTCGGGGCAGATCATCCTTCAACGGCTACTTCGAGGTCGTAAACTAGATGTCGCCCCGCTCGTATTTCTTCAACGCGGCCATTCGCGATTTTCCCGCCAATAATACAAAATATGTTCGGACTCGAGGTCGGGTGTTAAGTTGGGACTGGTCCCGAACTACGATTAATGCCCACGCCTAAGTTTGCCGAGTGTGAACTGAACGCGTCGTTTTTGGTAATCCGGGTTCAATGGGTGTGATCTCGTTGACAAGGGGACGATCTCCGGTGCCGAGATGAAAAGGGGATCTTGTATAACGTTGATGGTCTTCATTTCCATTTCGCCGCCAGCCAGCGACCTTTCTTCTGACCTCTCGGACAACTATAACCGTCCATCAACGCGAAACATTTTCCATTCCGTTTACGCCGCGTTTTTCTATCACATGTTTAGGTCAGTCATGGACGTTGGTCTGAAGTTTGCCAGGGTTTTAACCATTTCAATTTTAAAACTGCGGTGGCGCCAGGATTTTTGAAACGGTAACCTAAGAATTTGAACCCCTAATTTTTCAATTATAAAATATAAATTTTCATAGGGCCCGCCCCCACTGTTCGTTTATGTTTAGGGGATCCGATAGCTCCCATGCAGAGTGCTCCAAAAGTCGATGCGTGTCGCATTTGGGCTTTCGTCAGGAAAATATGACAAAAAAACCGTTATCGTACGAATGCTGACATAAAATTAACTCGATCCGAGTGAAGTTGAGAGTAGTTTCGGAGCAGCCCAAAGAAAAACTGATTTTGTAATCATCCTTTGGGCTGCTCCGAAACCATGCTCGGATTAACCAACAAGAAACGCGTAACTTTTTACGATAATCATTATTTTAATTAAACGTGTATTTAGCCTTTCGCAAATGATAAAATAAGATAAATCTTACGCGTACTTTTAATACAATAAAAAATTACTCTTCTTCATTGAACGGCGCTTCCATTTCCTCTTAAGGATTTAATTTTATTTCATTAAAACTAGTCACGAATTCTGTCGCTGAATTCGGAGCGACAGGAAGCAAGAAATTAGCTGATCTCTCACGTTCTAATGTAAAATGCGATTCTCTCCAAAATCTACTTTTAATAGCCCAAAAGAAAGACCGAATTTAGAATTTGGTCGTGTCAGAATTAGCCACGTAGCGCTCAACGTGAGAAATTCGTAAGCTGCTGGATTTAATAATCAGCTAGGCTAATACCAAGGCACCACCTTAGGCCCAAGTCATCTAGCGACTTATAATTCCTTTAAACAGGAGATAAATCACAAAGCGTCTGTTTAACCAAATAAAATCCAGTAGTTTATGAGCTTGGAAGGGCACACAGTCATCTGATTTAAAAGCTGTTTTGGCGCCGTGGCTATTAGCCTAGCTGATTATTAATATTATTATATCCAATGTTTTATACTAGGCGGATGCCTAGGTCTCAAGAGACCTCAAAAATTACTACAGACTAATAGGGACCCGGATTTTTCAATCCCGAACCAACCCGAATACGTTATTGTAGTGTTGTAAGTTGGAAAATTTTCCGTATTTTTCCGAAAAAAATAAAAAAATGTTTAATTCCATGATTAGTCTAATATATTGTTTGTAAATTTAAATAAAGCGGCATTTTTTCGAATCTAAAAGTAAAACTAAACCTCTAGACTAGTTTAAGCTGATTAACAATGTAACGCTATTAATGTTTTGTAGTATGTTTACTGATATTAGACATTTTATATCGATAAAAAGTTAAAAACATTAAAAACCCTTAAAAAGTAATTTATGTTTCGATCTTATATTTTTCCGATTTGCGGAAAATTTTCCGGAAATTGTTTGGGAAATTTTTCCTTATTTTATTTTTCCGGAAAATTAACAACACTACGTTATTGTATATTTATTCGGGTTGGGCCGTGTTAATGTTTTTTATTTTTCCGGTCAGGCTGGGTAGGATCTAAAAAAGTCTAATAATTACACAGCAAAAAATCAAATATTAATTAAATCTAAGGATGCAACTTTCTATAGAGAAAACGTCCTGTACCTAGGCATATATGTATATATGATTACTAAAATAGGTTTATTCTTCACTGGTTTGTTTTTACTATAAAGGGACAAAAAGCTATCCTAAGAAAACACTCAAACAAAATACAGATTCTAGTTCACTTAGGACATACGTGACGGCACTCTGATCCGAGTACTTTAGCGTTATGTGAAAATAAATAAATTAGGTGCTTATGAGGCTTAGCGCTTCCGTTTTTTTGGGACGCCTACCGTGTCGATAAATTTCTACTTGTGAATCCCATTATAGATATCTTCGTCCATGGAATTGAATACTTCCCGAAAATGCACCATTCTTTTCATAAATTCACATTTAAAAAAGCTTAGTAAGAAAATAGAAAAATTACCTCGGTCTCCCCCTCCCCGCCCCCGATAATGGAACTTTTAACTTAAAATCACCGAAAAATCTGTTTAAAATCAATTCTTCCATAGAAATCGTAAAAACAGAAAATGATGATATCAGTAGTTCATCAAAAGGGAAGTATGGACCTTTGAACGTCGTCTAGCGAAAAGAGGAGAGTTTTATCTCCAGAGTAATTGCAACAGATATCAGTTCGAACGCTAGAGCCTACCCTCAGTAATTTAATTTTTACATTTCACAACGTTACGCGGAGTAATACACGTAGTAAATTTGGAGCCGTTATGAGGTATACGCTACCTCGATTTAGCGGGAAAATTGCGCCCATTGAAAACTACATCGAGCTCAAGAAGGATTTAATTTAATACTTCTCTCGTGAGATATATATTATATACTTCTGATAATATGTAATTTCTAAAAAACCTCAAAAACTAAATGTACCGCCTTTTTCCAATTGCAAGTTCTGTCGACCGCCGCGGTATAGGAGCGACTTTAGTCAAAGTACTATTTTTAGTCCTCTTCGGAGGCTTAGTTCGATTTCTGGTAGTTCTTTTGTTCTCAAAATAAATCTCTTCGCGTCTCTTACGTTGGAGTTCAAAAGATACTGGCGTAGAAGGCGGGGAAAGCGTCTAGTTTCTCGGCCATTGGTGCCCGCTGGGCCTTGGCCATAATTCCTCGTCCATGCAAAATCCCTTCCATTAAAAAGGGGTAATTTTCTTTCGAGTCCCCAGCAGCACCGTCCGTTTTTTAAATCTACTATTTTTTAGTTTTATTTCGTTCGGAATAACTAGATTATTATTCCCCATTTTAACTAAGAAGCTATTACTCAGACTGTTTCGGGAAGTACGTCGTTTTATTGGAACAACGAATCTATCTAATGGAAATTTGGACTCGCCTATAATCCGATATATATAGAGAGAGAGAAGCTTTGCCGGCAAAAGAGGAAACGATCTACTCGAGACCGAGGCTTAGCTATCCGCGCTTTATTTTTGCCAGACCGCGGTTATTAATTTTCCCAAAGCGGAAATGAGGAATCCTCAAATGTTGTTGTTTGCCAGAGTCGTCTTTCCCCCAAAGGACAGATCCGTGCAGCCCGGCGATTCTCCCCGCCTAGTAGGTTCAGACCGAGGCTTAAGAGGGCCGCAATACGAGTGGACTCTGGAGGGATGTTGTTGATAAGGGAAGGACGCGAAAGCGGTTTAGTTTTAAATTAAAATATCTTCATCACGCGCGCGACCAAGTTTTATTTACCACGTTGTTTTAGCTGTACCCTTTGGTAGATATAGTCTTGATATTTGACGTTTAATTGGTACGTTCATTACGGGCAGTATTTTTTGTCTTTATATGGTCCGTGTAAGGGCTAGTTTTCAAAACGATCAAAACACCGCGACGGTGAGAGCCCCGACTCGAAAAAATTGAGTTAGGCCTAACGGAGATTTTTTATTACGACGCGAAAAAATTCCGTTAGTCCTAACTGAGATATTTTGCGTCAACCCTCGCCATCGCGCCGTTTATAAAGTTTATAAGCGAATGTCGAAACGAGTTCCCTTGGTTTGATCATGGACAAACTACCCTTTGTTCGTTTGGTATTAGCATTGAGCAAATTTTATCTATCAGTCGGGTTGGGTTGGGCAGACAAAATTTATTTTAATTTTCTTTTCGGGTCGTCCGGGCAGGGTAAATAATAAATTGGTTTTTTTTCGGGTCTGGTTGGGGCGGAAAATTTGTTTTTTTTTAATAGAGTAAAGTTACTCTTAAATTTTTAATGGCTTAATGCGCTAATTATGTTAAAGGAAAACGCAATATTTATGGAAGACCCCCGTCGCAATTTGAGCAAGGATTCACTAACTAGCGCCAGAAATATCTAAAGCCATATAACCAAGAATGTATTGAAGTTACTAAGAATATTGGACTACAGGATTCTGATTCCCATCCTCGCAGCCTTTGTTGCTTAAATTTGTCTGCTTTCCCATTCAAGTTTGCTATATGGTATGACCTTGAATGCGCCTTAAATACAGACGAACTTTCTCCACAAAAGCTGGGAGGATGATACCAGGGGTTAATGCTATGCTGAAATATTCTTAGTAACTTCAATACATTCTTGATATAACGAAGATGTCAATATTGGAAGTTTAAACTGTGGTTCTATTTCCTTTAAGGGACAGGGTGATTAATATATTGTTCTAAGTTGCGAACAGTGGCGGCGCTAGGGGGTAGGCCAGGTAGGCCACTGCCTACCTGAAAATGTTGAGGGGCCCCAAAATCACCCTATAAGGGACCCCAAATTGATCTAGAAAGGGTCTCAAAATTGTCCCAAGAGATAAAATTATTGATAAATTACAATGAAACAATTGTCTATAATGTATTTAGAAATTTTTGAGGTATCTCCTAGTAAATAAAACCAGTTCTGTTATATTTGGACTCTTTTTACTGTTGTTAGAACTTTTTTGTTCGTCATGTACATCACTACTTGATTTTATTGAATCATTTCGGGTCGGGGGCCCATTTCTTTGGTTTGCCTACCCTCGCGAAAATTCCTGGCCCCGCACTGGTTGCGAAAGTGCTACTTTCTGTAAGAACTACTACTTCCTATAGTGTTAATCATTTCTATCTTAAGATTTAATTTTTTATAATTTTTGTCCGCTTTTGCCACTTTTGTGGCGTTAATTATTGAAGTGGTTTCGCTTCGAAACTGTCTCTCTGGAATAGGCGATATAATAAAGTAACGTGGCCTTCTTGTTTTGATGGGAAAGGCCACCTTCCACTATGCTTCCATTAGCTTTCCCACCAAAGAGCCTATGAATTCATCCGTAGGCTTTAACTGTACTATTTCGTTATCCCATTTTAACAAGTTGAGCAAGCATATCTGACTTTATAATATCGCCTATTCTATCGTTGCGGTAATGAAACTTACGGTCGAGGGGCAGTTAACTTCGATGATTTAAGTTTTGCACCCTTGATCGATTAAATCATGAATAAGATGATTAAATGGATTTAATCACGATTAAATCGAGTTAGTGATTAAGCCGATTAAATCACGCTTAAATCGAGTTAATGATTAAGCCGATTAAATCACGCTTAAATCGAGTTAATGATTAAGCCGATTAAATCACGCTTAAATCGAGTTAATGATTAAGCCGATTAAATCACGATTAAGCTGATTAAATCGCGATTAAACTTATTAGATCATGATTAAACATATTAACTTGTGATTAAATCAAGATAAAACATGATTCAATCGCATGAAATCGCAGCCCCTCGCTTACGCTATAGTCATTTTCGCGATTTTATTAATTTTGTGGATTGAAGGCTTATGATTGTTTGTGCGGGATTTCGTTATTCTCAAACTGTAACGTAGTACGCGCTATAAAAATACTCAGTGCTTTACACTTTCATGTGGGGATTTTATCTTTCCGCTGAGGCAATAGCTACAATACTGAACATGATCCTGTCACACCGCGAAGTCCGAAGAGCGCTCTGACCATCTCTACAATAGAGGGGTTACGAGAGGGGTGCCAAACATATCTACGTAGAACCCCTTTTAGCGAAGTGAGGCGAACCCAGGCCTACGATGGAACCACGTGGAGCCACATCAAGGCACACATCTTTTGAGCTACGTTAAAAGGACGGTCCTCTTAATCATTTTTTCTGTATTTCTACAGACTTTAACACATTTTTAGTTGAACAGTACTTAAGCCACCTTATTTGCCGAACTATTAATTACTGATTAGCAAAGCTCTTTGGATATGGATGTAGCCGATATATCGGCTATTCGTGGCCGATAATATCGTCCGATATATCTATCATAACAGTAGTGTATATTATAAAATCATTGTAAAAGACGGTTCAGTACACTGCCATACCATTTTATTCTAATTTTTCATTAAAAAAAGTTGGTAAGAGCATATCCGAATATGTTTATTTTCATTTTATGTGATACATATTTTCTATCACAAATCCAATATCGTTGTTTTTTATTTGTTTACACTCGTAACCCCCTGTTTAAAAAGGTATGATCTAGCTACTGAAGTCTGGCGTACGTGGCGCGGTCAATCAAATAAAATATTATCATTAGTTAATCGATAATTTTTTTATTTTTATGAAAATATTTTTTTAATATCAGCCGATAATGGCCGATACCGATATTAGAAAAATAGGCCGATATATCGGTGCATCCCTTAGGAAAACTATTTAAAAAAAATGTATAAAATAATTTATAAAAATAGTTAAATATATCTATTATAGCACCTGGAAAATTGAAAGTTGAGGGCGAAGCGAAATTTATAAATATATATTACTCCACAAAACTACGAATGTCTTATGAACGGAATCGAGTCGCCACTAAACTCGTCCGCTAGATGTCGTTTTCGGCAGCTCATCCAACCTAGTGTATTAGGTCCGATTGGTTGAGATTTCCATTTTCCAAAGCTTACGAACAGGCACTAAATAACTGCCGTATATTTACAACAGAGCGTCCGCTATTGAAGTCCTAGTCTTATGGCCGAGGCTTAGCGTCAAATTTTAATCGTAAATACTAAGCCTCCAATTTTAATCGTAAATTATAGAACAAAGATGAATTAAAATATGAAATGGTACACACATACATTATGTTTTCTTTAGTAAATTAGGCATTTCTTTTGAAATGCAATTTTCTTCCGTCGCGTCGGGTGCTAAAATTCAAATATTTCGCGCTGCGGCTATGATAGGGGCGATTCTTTACGGGGCGTAATGGTGCAATCCGGAAAAGCACGCGAATTGTGTTCTTTGGAGCGGTCACTTGCTTTAAATAAAATTAACAAAAAACTATTTAAAGAAATTAAATCTCAATGCCAATAATCTTGCGTTATATTGCTAGTTGATTCCAACATTCGAAAAAATGTATCCAACTTCTCGAATAAATGATAAATTCGTGACAAACAAAACAAGCCAATAAATGATAAAGTGAACCACCTAGGCGTGTAATTTGCTTCTCGCTATTTTATCTTTCGCCGTTGAAAAAACAATATAACCGTTATTATCAGGTTTTTTATAAAATATACATTTTTAAGACCTAGCTATTAATATTTAGTTGTGAAAGGAAAAATGAAATTATTGGAGTTGTTTCTAATATTTTAGTTCTGCCGGAACAATGCTCAAGAAAACCAGCGTCAACCGCTATATAGGTAAACAAAGAAGTGTTAAAGTCACCAATATTTTGGAGGAGGGAATCTGGTTAAGACTTTACATCCAGTTCGACCCAGAATCCGTCCGACAACTCGAACGGAACCTTCAAAAATTAGAAAGCGTTCTGGAGAAAAACCCTCAAGATTTTGTCTTCAGAAAAAACGACCTCTTCGCGATCGCCAAGAGAAACTCAATTTGGTGTCGAGTCAGAGTTTTGTCGGTGCAAAAAAACGAAGCTATCGTTAGTTACATCGACTACGGGATATTGCGTACGCTAAATATACGAGATTTAAGACGAGTTGACGGTGGGTACTTCGATTTGAAAGAGCAGGCGGCGTCCTGCTATTTGGCGGACATCGCTTTCACCGAAAGTGGAAACCCGTTCATCGAAGCTGATCGCATCATGGACACTTGCGAGAATTTCCTGAAACGCGAGGAAATTACTTGCGCGGTAATCGGAAAAGTGGCGAAAAATCTCGTCGTTCGTTTGTATTTGGGAGATATTTCACTGTCGCGTTCTCTGTTGGAAAAGAACTTCGGGACGCCAGTTCACCGTCTTTTACACCAAGGAACGGAAGAGTTCAAATCCAATTCGCAAACTCGTATCCGATCGCTTGGGCAATGGATAATAGGTAATTATATTCAAGAATCGCAACAAGGAATCCACAGTCAAAATAATGGGCAACCGGAATGAAACCCCCCCACACGCGGCTCGGTAGTCAAATGTGACTGTGTTAATTTCAGGTTATTTAGAGCAATTTGTACCTTGGGTGAGATCATAGATAATAAGAAACTTTTCAATGGGGCAAACTGACTTTCACCAGATTCCCCTGACGTGACTGCGCCAGTTGGCTGTGTTCTCAAGAGCGTAGAAAGTATGTAGGAATTAAAGTAAATTGAAACAGGTCAGTGGCGTCACAAAGGGTGCCGACTTGTTGTGTCACCCACATCACCATGATTACAAAAATTTTGTAAACACGAACGAATTGGAATAAGGATGAGTTTCAGTCCCACATGATGACACCCGGTGTAGAGGTCGGGGATGGTTAACTTTTATTCAATAGATAAAGCTCTCAAAATTATTCGTAAAACGTTTTGATCAAGTAATTTATATTTCAGCATTAACCGATTAATTTTTTGATAAATTTGTAAAATTAATCGGAAAACGACGTTGTTTTCGATAAAAAGCTCATATTTTCCGAATAATACATGTTTTTTAATCATTTTCCGAAATATTAACCGGTAAATTTCTTTGTGTATATTTTTTTACCGAAAAAAATCAATTTAAACATGGATAATGATTAACCGTCCCCGACCTCTAACCCGGTGCGTTTCCACCCTGTGGTGACGCCACTGCCCCTTATTCACCTCTTAATTGTTACTTAAGACTTATCTACCCTGATAGTTTTTTTTCACGCCACGTATAGTCAATAGGTTAAAATGATCTCCGTCCTATCTTGGGAAGATGCACTTCGACTACGTCATAACGCCGAGTGTTCCGTCGTCTCCTCTCGCAAGTTTAAGAGAATACGACATAACAGTCGACGTTATGATACCATGGCTGAGTTCAGTACCTCACAACGAAGTAACTGGAAAATTATTTTCGTTGAGACCGTTGCTAATGTGACGTAGGAGCTTGTTGAACGCTTTTTACGCTTGTTGTTAATTTTGTAAAATATAGACTGTTGCGGCGTCTGCAGCTAGCCTTACTCCGTGTTGCGACGTCACGTGACCCTTGAGCAACGGAAAAACCTGCTCTTGCAGCCGATGACTTCGTTGCTCAACGGACGGGCAATGTGACGTCAAAACCGGAAGTTAACAAACCCGTTCAGTAAAAAACCGCTGACCGTTGAGCTCAACGCTGAGCTTTTTGAGAGTTACTGAACGCAGCCCATAACAAAGTAAAAAAATAAATGACGATGTGCATGTTTTTGACGGGAAATATAGCCTATTTAACTAAGCAGGCGAAACAAGTGAGTGCCAAAAATCTGAAAGCGGATTCGATGAAATTAAAACGCACCCGGAATAAATTCAGGTACCCCCCACCTATCCTACTTCGTAGTTAAAGTTCGTTAACACTCGGATGACCGTCTTGACGTTTTGTGATTAAAAACCGTACGAAATTTCGCTACGAAGTATACCAGGGTGGCAACAGAGGCTAATGCCAATTCCCATATTCTTGGATTCCTGAATACAAGCTTGAACAAATATTATAACCCTTCTCAAAGTTATCTCTAATTCTAAATATAATTAACTCAATTAGAAACTACATCTTTTCTTGAGGATAGCGAAGGTATTAGTGAAAGTCAAGGTGATCTCGAGCCACGGAGTCTTCAATTTTCCGAACCTCACAAACCAAAAACTACACCGACAATGGCGTGTGCGGATAAACAGCTCTCAACCGAGGTGGCCTTGAATAGCCTGGATACGGCGAAGGAATGCTTCAGAAGCGTGGTAAGATGGATACAAATGCAGTTGAAGAATTTCCATTTTTTTTAAATCATGTAGGCACCCTTTTGAAAAGGTTGGCCTAACGGTCACCGGTCTCTGTTCACGGTAGTCTAATATAGGGGTGCCAAATGCGTGATCTCGACCTTAAAAATTATAAAATACATGAAAAAGTAGATTAGTCCATAATTAAAAGGGATAATATAGCTAAATCCTAAACAAATTTGAAGAAATTAACAAACTTACTAATAACTCGTACTAGTTTTTTTTAGTTTTTATGTAGTTTATTACTCGAAGATCTATTTGATCCGAGATTCGCGTTTTTTGTTTGCTCGAAGACCTGTTGGTACGAGTTATTAGTAAGTTTGTTAATTTCTTCAAATTTGTTTAGGATTTAGCTATATTATCCCTTTTAATTATGGACTAATCTACTTTTTCGCGTATTTTATCATCCTTCGCACAGTCCATAGGTGATTTCTTCTAACTTAACTTAAAAATTATACCTACAAAATAAACAAAAATTTAATAATAAAAGATAAGTCATATAAACTCTGCCTTGAAAATGGACAAATCGAGTAAAAACCATTGCTTTAACATATTTACGAATATTTTGTCGCGAAGATTTTTTCGCAGAGTTGTCTATCGCCAAATTTACTAAATTAGAAGTAACCAGTAAATTTTTAATTTACGAAAATAGTCAACTGTAGATTTGAATTCAGAATTTGTATTAAGAAAATCGTAATTATATACGATTGATTTTTTGGCGGACGAAATACGTATGTAATGTTCAATAAACACGGAAATGCCGTCCATCGTAAAATCAACTAGAACAATTTGTGCCACCCAAAACCAAAAATCGTTCTGTTATTTCTCTCAAAGTCCTCGCATGCTCCAAATAGTAACAATACCCAAAACGTCACCTACGAAACTGTCTTAAGAATTAAAATGAACTTAGGCAATAAGTACCTATTACATATTTTCCCGATCTAAAAGTTTTAAAAACGCGGCATATGATGTATTTTGCTCAATTCTATTCTTTTGAAGAATCGTACGTGTTTCAAGCGAATAACCTCAATCGTAGGATATATATTTATAACCTTCTGGTGGTAATTAGTCGAGCTAAGCCAACAAAAGTAGTTTTAAAGAAGCGTGATTGATAATTAAAGCCGTTCCATTGATAGCGACGTGATCAGAACTGGAACGTGAGTGGTTTTAATAGCGGTTCGAAATTTGGTGATGTACGGAAGACAGCAAACGCGGCAGCCGAGAAACTCGATATTCCGGAAAGAAACGATAACAACATGACGTCCGGAAAGTACCGAACCCTGCGTTTGCTGAAGTATTCGTCCGTAAAGATACGGATCACGCACGTGGTCAATCCCAACGAATTTTACGGTCAACCGCTCCATTACCAATCTCAACTGTTTACATTAATGGATGGCTTGAACGAGCACTACCAACGAGCTAAGCAGCAAACGCTTCAAAGCGAGAACGATTATCGCAGCCCGTGCGCCGTGTACTTGACCGCCGACGGCTTCTGGTATCGAGCGGCAGTTAAGGCCGTCTTCGAGCGGGAAGTCATCGTCCAACTAGTCGATTACGGAAAGATCCAACTAGTTCCCAGAGAGCACGTGGTGCATTTGCACCCCAAATTTCTGTTCCTTCCTTGTCTAGGCCTAAAACTGGCACTGCCGACTTTTAATGAACCACGGAATGAGATGGTCGACAAGAAATTCCGCGAAGACGTTTTGTACAAACGGTTTCTGTCCGAAATCGTGGACTATTCTTCGTGTCGAGATCCCCACTATACCATTCGTCTCCAAATGAGCAATGTCCCCGTCTGGGCGAAAGCCTTCGAGACAGTCGCGAAACCGTTCGTTGAGAACAGCGAAGTGCAAGTCGGCGCCAAACTCAACGTCGTCGTGAAGACGGTGGTTTCCAAAATTCACTTTTATTGCCAGCTTCAGTCGGAGGTCTTACAGCGCGTGGCGACCTGTTTTCAGAATTACTACATTTTCCAAGATAAATCGATGGATTTGGACGCGGGGCAGCTGCGTCCAGCCACCTTCTGCGCCGCTCGAAGCCCGGAAAATGGAACTTGGTTCCGCGCTCGTATCATTAACGTGTCTCGAAACAACGCCATGGTGTTTAACGTAGACACCGGCCGCTTCGACGAGATCCCCATCAAAGATTTGAAATGTCTCCGTCAGGAATTCGCCGCTCTTCCCCGGCTGGCCATTCTCTGTATGGTCAACCCAAAGTCCACCAGTTCCGGAATCTTAAAAATAGAAACCGGAAAGGTACTGTCGTGCGAGTTCACCGAATTTAACGACGGTGTGTATATAGTTAACGTTAAATATCGCGTTGGTTAACTCCACCTAATTCGAGCTATAGCTGTATAGTTAAATTGGCGAATGGACCAACATTTTTACCTTTCGAAGTGTTAAAACTGTCATTCAAGCTCATTGAAATATAATTTATGTAAATGCTACGTTGCTTTTTGAAATTTTAAAATAAAATTAACAGTTTGAGAGATTAGAAAAATAGCGTTAAAAATAAATAGAATGTAATTTGTCACTTATTTTGTTAAAAATATTTGAATAGGGCGAAAAATGTTTTTTTTTCAGAATGTTTTTGTAATCTGAAAATTTTTCACTTTTGAGTTGAAGAACATTAAAATTAATAAAGTTCGATGTTATGTAATTCCTCGCATTGAATCTAATTATAGAATACCATAACTAAGAAGTTAGAAGATAACGATAAAAGGGAGAAATAAATAAATTTCTGCATTCTGAAATATGTATATGAACATCCGCGACTTAAAACAAATGAAGCCTGGATGGTACGATAGATGTCGTATTCAGCAGCTCCTATAAACTAATGTGAAAAGTTTTAACTATTTTTTTTAAAGAGTCAGAGTAATTTCCTTTGGCTGGGAAATCGCCGAAGCTTCTCGTCGCGTGAGAAAATTAAAATAGTTTGGCTACGATAGAGGGCGATACTTTACGAGGTATTTTTGGTGTAATACGGAAAAGCATCCAAATGGTTTTCTTAGTTTAATACACAATAGACGCTTCAATAAATGCAACTCTCTTTTTCTTTCCTCCAGTACGCGCACGCGCGAGTCACTGAATAAATGTCACGTGTTTATGTTAGTGTTATTTTTTTAAGGCTAAAGTTGATAGCTCGCGCGCATTTCTCTTTCTTTTAGTTGGCGCGTGTGAAATCGAACTAGCCCTTCTTTAGTGGTTTCCTTTCGCCTGTTCTCGGACTAAAAGTGTACTCTTTTTACCCTAAAATGTTTTATTCGCTTGATCCGGGGATGAGAATTACTCCGCCCCATAAACTATTCGCTTGTTCCGGAGTATTAGGGCTACTCTTTTTACTCCTTCCGAAAAGGAGGTGTAAAGGAGTAAATCGGATATTGTCGTCTGCTAGCCAGAATTTATCCTTTGAAAAGACTACAGGCCGCCATTTTGAAAACACGTTTTTGCTCCGATTCAAACTATTCGCCACCACAGAATCGTAGTGAAATGACGTCGTAGTCTTACTCTTCTTACCCTACTCCGAAATCCCGGAGCAAACGAAAATAAATCACTTTATATTTAAATGTAAAGCAGCGCGTGCTTTAAAATATCTCGCTTTTACCAGAATGTCCTGGCTCTATGTAGTATTACTTCTAGGCCAATCGCCGAACAGGTTTTATTTAAGCGGTGAACAGGGTTGGACATGAGGCACTAGTCACGACATTTTACTTCTAAAATAAATGCTCTGGCTACAAAAATTAATCGAAATCTGGGGGCTCACTAGTCAATTTGACTGGTAAAAAATTTGCCTAAATACTCATCAATAATGGCGAATATGGCGTATCATAAATTCATCATTTATCAATCCCATTTAATTTAAAAACATTTGTGATCGGCCAAAGTCATGTAATTCAAGTGATAATTAACTCCTATTTTAATTCTGACGGGTAAAACAAAATGTTGGCTGTCCTTCTTGTTTTTATACCCCGTTTTTAACCACACTAGTCAGCGACTACTAAAATAAATTAAGATAGGAGGCTGACTATAAAAAAAATATCCTAACGGTTCTTTGGAATTATAGAAAATCGACGTTTTCGGATAAACGGAGATACGCGACGGAACAAAATTATCTTTAGACTCGACTATATAATTTTTAATCGGATGTAAAGTGTGACAAATTAACGGTTATATTTTTTTCAATAAACTAAACTTTTTTGCAAAGTTTAAAAGACGAAAGCTTTATTATTCGTCTTTAGTAGGAATCTCCTACACTAAGGTTTGTTTCTACTAATGACGAAAGCTTATTCGTCTTTAGTAGGTATCTCCTACACTAGGATTTGTTTTTACTAGTTGCTACTATAGAGCTACTAAAATTGCAGGTTTGGCGGTAGGAGCGAAATTGTTCCCTCGAAATTCTTTGGTCTTAAGAAGCCGACATGGAACTAATTAATAGCTTCGCTTCATTCTTCCCCTAGGAGGGAAATGGTCGATCCTCTCTTCACCGCCTAGCAGCTAAGAAATTACCCAAAGTGGTACGAACGAATAGCGTTGCCATGGAAACAGCGTAATAGAATTACAAAAAGCCGCTAGATTTGTACCAAAAACGGGATAAATTCGAAACAGCCTACGGTGATATCATCCCTAAAGCAAAGATACTAATTAGTTCCATGGGAGAAACGGCGGTTGGAGTTATCTATCTAGCGCCGAAACGTCCATTTAAAAAATTTACATTTTAGATTGGTGGCGTCATCTATTAAGACTTCGCGAATTTAAAAATCAGCCTTTACTTTTGTAAAAGGGTTGTATAATATGTTTTCAAGTTGCGCATTTTTATCGCTAGAGGCGCTTATGTTTTTGGGGAAGACGTCAATTTTATGCCACTCCACGCGTGGCTATGAGTAATTATTTCAACTAGCTGACACACTTTAATATTTTCCAAAATATGCAAACCACATTTTTATGAAATTTCGTTTAATATAGTTTTTGGTCGTCCGCGTTTGTTGGAATTTCATTGGTCCGAATGGCGATGCAAATATCCAAATTACATTTCGTAAGTCCGAATCTGTTTTGTTAATTAAAGGTGAAATTTTAATTCATTTTTCTTTTAAGAAGTTTTAATTGTTTTATACCAGAATATGGTAATAGTTTTAGTGAAAAAAATAAAATAGTTTTGAAATTGAACTTAAATTTTACTTTTCCGAATGAAATTTTAATAGGTGTTTCTATAAAATAAATTAAAAAAAACCTTAAACGGCCACACCGGAGTTTGAAAAAATTCAGCACGGATTTACCACGTGATAGCAGATCCGACCAATCATATACTAGATACGAGCGAGTGAAACTGGTTAAATTCGAAAGCCGGTGTCTCCCTTTAAAGTATAAAAGGTTTTTCACCGCGTCACGGGCTTAAGCTTTTTAGTACTTTATTGGCACGCGCGTTTCGCACGTGGACTTCCAATTGCAAAATCTTGGTCGACTCGAGCGCGCGCTCTCAATCTTCAATAACTATACACTCTTTTATATCCTTATTTGTGAGAGCTGCCATTTTATTACACGTCTGATTTAAAATAGTGCATGCAAGGCCGCTTCACGTGGTCAAGTGCACGCGACGTCTCGAGCTGATGAGCACGTGCAGGCTCCCTTGCCTGTACTATTTTAAATTAGGCCTGTAATGAAATGGCCGACTTCGTAAAAGAGGGACGTCGAATAAACATTTACCCGTGACCTCCCGTATTTTATAGAAACACCTATTGTAATGACGATTTCCATTAATTTTTTGGCAGTTGCTTGTGTTTCAAAAACTACGTTTATGTTAAATACAAGTCTAAGAATGAATTAGGGTTGGACAGGGCGCGTTTGCTTGGCTTAGGTTTCAACATACCTATACTATTCTGATATTCGTTTTAATATATCTGACAATCATTTTGAAGTTTAAATACATTAAAAATCTTAAAAAATAGGAAAATAGAAAATTATATTTCTTACATTTGAAAGATTCATATTTTCAGAGTTCAAACAAATGATCATTCGAACAAATGTGGAACAAGTATAGAAACAATTTATCCTCCTTACTAGCCAAATAAATATTCAATCGTTATATTAACGGAAAATAAAAATGTTTTTGCGATTTCTTTTGTTGTGCATTGTTATAGATTTTTTAAAAAATCGAAAAATAAAAAGCGTTTATTTCACTTTTCGCTTTGTAAAAATTTTATTTACTTTCTTGGTTAAGCCGCCGCTCGGATCAAAAAAAAAGGAAGTGACTGGCGGTTAGCAAACTAAAAAATACCCCAGGGTAGTCTCAAAGTTTGAATATATCCGAAAGACAAATAAAATTGAATGATTACGTTTTCCTCAAAACTACCATCATGCTGCTTAATTGCTTTTGCTCTTTTCTAGAGCGGATCTCAGGTCCCAATGGGAAGCTAATGGACACAGTTTGAAGTCGACATTCAGGTACTTTTCGTTCAACAATTCTTTGTCTCAAGAGGGTCTTCGGAAACAACGACAAACATATTCGGTGAGTTTAACATAACCATCCTATGAGTAAAATGTTTCCTTTGCGTGTTCAAATTACCAGTTGAACTTATCAGTGGCGTAGACAAGGGTAGGTGTTCCCGGGTCCAGACCCCCCTTAGGGACTACCTTTGACTGTACTAAATTTCCACCCCCTTCTCGACCCCCTCTTAATATTCACATACTTCGACCCCCCCCCCCCCTTTGACGAATTTCTGGCTACGCCACTGGAACTGATTGGTTTATTATAACTTCTTGTCACATTACGAAATTCTGAAGCATTTACATGTTAAGTAAAGTGTAACCATGTCACCCACCATGTTTAAAGAAGGACTGGATAAAAAATTTTCATGGAAGCTCGAGAAGCGCTCAATAGAAGGCGTGACTTCCAACGTGAATTGAAATTTGAATATTTTAATGGCGTATCGCTATTGGTGGTGACGAGCTGTCATCTGCTCCATGGACTACTTCTCTAACGTAAAACGACAAGTTGTACGGCCATTTTTCGTTCGAAACGGAACATTTTTCATGTTCCACTGCGGGTTTAAATTATATTTTGCACACGGATACCGTTTTTGCAACTCAAAAAACTCAAAAGATTAATTAATTTTATAATAAAATATATAAAAGAAGGAACTCATGGAATTTTAATAAAACTTTTTATTACTAAAAAGCCACAGCAAGCTTTCGACTGTCCAAGCAGTCTTCATCAGGCATACTAAATTAAAACGTTTACAGAAAACATACCGACATCATCGCTTATTTTTTACAAAGGTGCATTAATTATCTATTATTTGTAATCACGCCCCAAAACTTGGCCTCTGCAAAACCCTCCTCTAAATTGAAATTCCCCTCCCCCTTAATTAATTATTAAAGTGACATCAACAATATATTTAGTTCGGTCTGAGGATTTCTCCAATTTTCTCAAAACAAAATTTTTTTCACTAAAATGAGCTGCCTTTTCACATATTTTTAAAAGCAATTGAAATAAATAACTTACAAAAATATTTGAACGGCGGATGTTGAACTTGAAGCTTTTTCATTTCCATCTTAACAAAGAGATAGAGAGAGAGATTGTGGTAGTGGCGCGTTGCTGTCGTGTTCTACTAGTTGAAGAGGCCCCTTAAGTTGACAATATATATATGAAGACGTCGGGTCCGGTTGACGCGCGGGAGACAACGTCGTTAAAAGCGTAGCGGCGAAGTAAATCGCTTCTTAAACGGTCAAAATCACCCCGAGCCAGATTCCAAATAAACGGCCCTGAACATAGGCCATTGAACACGCGCTTTTGTGGCGACGCGACCCCACTCTTATTCCCGTTACCGCAACTAGTAGAAACAAAGGCTAGAAGATAAGAGTCGGTGTCTTATACCTACCGCCGTTGACTTTACTAGCTCTAATATAGGGAATAATTATCCTATACGAAATTAAATTTAAACTCTCGCGTGGCTATTTTTAGAAAATCGAACAATTGTTATCCATTTATTCAAAGCTTATTTTTCTTCTGTATTACCACACAACTGACTCGTTTTTTTATTGTTATCGATTACAACCACTGGCGCAAAACTCATCATTATATGACCTAGTGTTGTAAGTCGGAAAATTTCCCGCTCGGAAAATTTTCCTGAAAATTACCGAGGCCTTTTTTCCGGAAAATTTTCCGTATTTTTCCGAAAAATATTAAAACGTTTTCATTCGATGATTTGTCTAATACATTGTTTGCAAATTTAAATAAAGCGGCATTGTCACCTCATTTTTTATAATCTAAAAGTAAAACTAAACCTATAGACTAGTTTAAACTGGTTAACAATGTAATACTATTCATGTTTTGTAGTATGTTTACTGATATTAGTCATTTTAAATCGATAAAAAGTTTAAAACATTAAAAACCCTTGAAAAGTAATTTATGTTTAAATTTTTTATTTTTCCGATTTGCGGAAAATTTTCTGGAAATTTTTCCGCATTTTATTTTTCCGGAAAATTAACAACCCTAATATGACCTAAGTAGTATTTTTTACTAAAGCAGGATACACTAGCGCAAAAGCTTGATACATTCCTATAGGAATTTTTACTTTGGGTTTAGTATCGTCGAATCGAACTTTCTTCGTCGCGTACCTTGTTTTATATAGTTAAAACTGGGACGGCAAGGAAATACTAAGCAATAAAGTTGAATAAACAATCTCGTTCCATGTCCTTTTTTTAATTATTACCATTTTTCTTCTTATTTTTACTCAAATAGATCGTTTTTTTTTTCAATTCCCAGTTATTAAACCACGCGATGGTATTTTTCGTTGCTAATCTTTTAGGGGGTAACGGTTCCAGGCGAAAGAAAACGAAGTTTCTTGTTCCGTGACCAGTGTCTTTCTCCACTACATCTCATTTATAATCGGTAACGGTGTAAGTATTGTTCTCATAATCACGCTATCCCACTGCCTGTCCCAAACGTGGCGTCATCCCTAGTTTCATTGCTGAACTAGTAATTACCAAAACTCTTGGGACTCTAGAAACGGTCATTTGGCTAAGTACTTGTTCTGATACGAATCTAGAGATGATGGGAGTGTAATTACGCAATTTGGTCTGTTAGAAACTCTAGTACATTCTTACCCACCTATTCGATATGTTTCGTGCTAAAAAAATTCAATTACCATAAGGAATCATTCGCGTCTTCTCCATGTAAAACATCATTATTAAAGGGGAACGGTCAAGCTTTAACCAGTTAGATACCCCTACAGCCCATTAAAAACTAAAATTTATGGCGAAAACCGCAAAAAAATATTGAGTGGTTAATTTTTAATAAAATAAAGAAATTTCGGGAAATCGAAAAGCGCGCGTCCACCGCGACACCTGGTGAGAAGTCGGTGAGACGGAAAAACAACGCAAAAGCGCGCGCTGCTGAAGACGCAAAAAAATTGTTTTGCACGCGCGGCGCGTTCCAGTTATAAGAGACTTAAGCCTAAATTGCTCCATTTTAAAAGTTAGGATAGTTCGCAAAACGCTCATACGGGGTTAGGGGCGCTGGCGGCAGCCCCTAAGATGGCGGCGAAAATTCGAACCCAAACACCTGGCGTTATTTTTCGTTTCAACTTTTTGGGCCAAAAGCTAGTTTTCAAGACGGAAATAAGGCCATATTTGGAAAAGCTTGGCCGTTCCCCTTTAAATGTAAGCTATTAGTATGGTCTTTGATTGCCAACTTTACTGATTTCCAACTTTTTGCAAGATTCTTCTTGATAGCATACTAAAGGCCTATTCACATGCGACCACATTTTAGCAAAACATTGTTGACCATCACGGGTTGCAAACCCAATTGCTCTGTGTAAATGGAGAAAACATTTTCCGCAACGTGTTGGCCACACAAACTCTTTTGTTGGCCAAGTTTTGAAGAACGGACAGTTTGTGTGACCGTGGCTTAGCTCCAAATGTTGAAATCTAATGATTTTCGTGCACATCCTTTCGATTGAAAAAAAAAGTAAATGATAATATGAATATAAAAAAACCTTTAGTAATGTAAATTGACATATTTTGGAGTAATAGAGGTATTATTTTAAGAATTACGAGTAATTTTATACGTCAGTTAAGGCGCAAAAACTTTACTAACGGTAAAACCAACTGAACGTTGTAATACCGGCAACAAATGGTCAAAACAATGCATGTGGTATTTCACAGGGGGTAAATAATGGTAAATAACGTTATTATATAAAATGGGAAAAGTGGTAAATAATGGTATATAATGGTAAATAATTTATTTCCATGAATTATTAAGCCCACGTTTATGGAGATAAAACATTTAAGATTTAGAACAGACTTGTAGAGAAATGAAAATAAAGATTAAGATTTTCTACACTTGATTTATTCCTTTTTTGAATGATTTTCTTGATTTCACATATTATAATAATATAAAACAATATTTTCCATTATTTACCATTAATAATAATAATTAAAATTTGTTTAATTTAAATAATTAAAAAATAAATTGTACATAATCGAACTGTTTCGTTACCTCTCAAATTAAGTTTCGTACTTAAAACTTAGGCTCATGAGCAAAATTTACCATGTTAATTTATACAGGAAAATCGTTTGTGTTCGGTTCCATTTTAATCTGTTTGGGAAACACGATTACCAATCTGAATACGAATATTGAAATAAAAAGGTCTGGCCTATTTCGCGGTACACGTTTACGCGATAAATAGGTACACTCGAATATACTTGTTACGTTCACAGTTTTATAATTTAATTAAACGCGCTTCCTCGTGTAAATTGCTCTCCCTTCGACGCGCAATTTCCAAGAACTCTGTCCTCGCTGTGTTCTCAGCCATTCTAATTTGATGATAAGTTTGATAAATTAAGTGTACCGGAATTATTAAACACGCCAATCAATATCTAATGTCTAATTTTACCCCTATCGCCCCTCCCCCTCCCAACGCTGCCGCTTTGTGTACGCATTCTGATTGGCCCAAATGTAAATTCATGAGTAGAAATCATGAGATAGCCGTGAATTTCGTGAAATCATATTTTTGTAGGCAAGAATATGCATTTATTTATTATTAGGAACAATGACTGTCAGGGACGTCATTTCAAGATTTTTCAGGAGGGGGCAAAACTTGAGTGTCTGGGGGCTGGGAAAACAGGTTTTTTAAGCGCAAAAACGCGTCAAATTTAATATCTTTTGGATAATTGCAATAATAATTTAAGCTAAAACAACGAATTTACATGAAATTAAACAGGACGTTGCAAATTTATTCGTGAACCCTAATGACGTCCCTGATGACGTCAATCGCGTCGTTACACGTCAGTTTTAGGATATCTTTATATTTCTAAATATGTGTACACCTATATCTTGATTAATCTTGATATTTCTAAATATGTGTACACCTATATCTTGATTAATCTTGATATTTCTAAATATGTGTACACCTATATCTTGATTAATCTTGATATTTCTAAATATGTGTACACCTATATCTTGATTAATCTTGATATTTCTAAATATGTGTACACCTATATCTTGATTAATCTTGATATTTCTAAATATGTGTACACCTATATCTTGATTAATCTTGATATTTCTAAATATGTGTACACCTATATCTTGATTAATCTTGATATTTCTAAATATGTGTACACCTATATCTTGATTAATCTTGATATTTCTAAATTTGTGTACACCTATATCTTAATTAATCTTGATATTTCTAAATATGTGTACACCTATATCTTGATTAATCTTGATATTTCTAAATATGTGTACACCTATATCTTGATTAATCTTTTTTAGGATTAATTTAGATGTATATGAACAATTTGGATTTTTCGAGATGGTCCTAATAATTTAAATACATTTAGATTTTAGATAATTTATGCTGCCCTGTTAATCTACTTTAAATTAAATTTAAATGAAATGTTTGTAGAAACATTTATGATAACTATATTTCTATATGGAACCCGGTAAGTATCCGACATTTTTACGTATTAATTTTAACAAAATGTTTCTCAAAAACATTTTCTAAATTTTATTAAAAAAAATCATCGCTAACAGATATTCCGTTAAAAAAAAGTACGTCAGCCTAAGCAGATCCCCGTACAAGACTTTTTAATGCTTGTAAAACTCGCTTCTAACCCGTGCAGCAAAACAAAACCAAATTAAAAACTACGCTGTAATGGCGCTTATCGAGTATCATAAATTAGCGATACTGCAGGGGCATTATTACGTATCATTAGATCTTATTTTCGTCAGCCTGGTAAGACCCAAATAGCCGAATGTCCTGCCCCCCTCCTCTGTACCCCAATCCTTTTCCCATTTTGTTTTTCGGAGGGCCATTTTCTGCCTTAATTTATTGGCTCGTAACATTATTAAGAGTAGGGCCTTCGAAAAGTCCGCAGCGCCGCGCAAGCGGACGACGACGGCCGGGATACGACGGCCTGGACGCTGCCGCCGCCAAGGCCTATAGCTTTCCCTTTAAAACAGTCTTTTGTCGTTGGCTCGCTCCCATTTCTTCGTTCTTGGCATCTTTTAAGTCGAATCTTTCTCTTTTTACCCTACCTCGCCGTTCTCTTCTAGCGCGTCCCATCGCTTTTTATTGTTTTTATCGGTTTATTGATTAAAAGACCCTTTTACCGACGAGCAAAGGCCCGAGTGAAAATCTTTCTCTCAGTCGATCCACTTCGATTCGCGCGGGGAAAAAAACGGTAAACGTAGACTGAAAAATCTTCGAAATAATGCTATATAGAAATAGTCTTATTAGTTTTTTTATTTTAACCTAGGTGGGGTGAGTATCGCTGGATTTTTTTCCCTCAACTTCAATGAAATGGTTGAATAGAACTGAGCTATACCAGCATGTGGGAATTCTAGTTTGGTCTTCAATTATTCTTTCTTAACCACTATTGGTTTCGTGCGTAAAAAATAGCGCCAACTTCTTTCGTAAATTTTAACTAAATAAGGGAAATATAGCAGACGACTGGTGGATTTTCTGTTGTCAGAATGAAGCTTAGTGTAAACAGCGTTGGTTAACGGCTTTTATAGACAGGTTAGAGCTCGGTGTATGTACTAAAGAAGGGGAACCGTTACGTACTGCTGGCCTTTATTCCCATAGGAATTATAGTTTCCCAAGCGCTACCTTGATTGTGAAAAAAGTACTAATTATTATTATTAATTTAAATGTAAGTATAATTTAATTATAACTAAAGCAAATATTACGGTTTTAAAATATTATTTTCGTACTTTAAAAATTATTTTTTAATTATAAATAATTAAAATTAGAATGCAGGTGGCCTCTACTATTAAAGCGCAAAATATGTTTACCACGGCTTAGTCGTGCGTTTACTAAACATACGAAATGGTTAAGCCTAGGCTAAATTAAGAAATATATGAATAAAGCCTCCGCCTAATTTTTCAAAGACTTGTTTATTTAATAAACAATATGAAGATGTGACATAATTATTTACTTCTTCACTGCTATTTAAATTATCTTCAGAAACTAAAATAAACATCCGCTAATTCACGAGTCATGACCCCATATTCCAAAAAAATTAAAAAAACTATCTAAAAAATAGTTTCAATAATTCATCGATAGATGGCGCGTCGAACGCCATAATTCCCCTGGGCCGCCATCTTGCAGTTCGTAACGGTCCCCCACATATCGCTATTGAATTCTAATCTGTGTATATAAGCCGTGGATGTACGAAGCCGAAATTTTCAGGGTGTATTAGCCACCGAAACGAGTCTAGGTGGCGTAACGGCGCTAGCTTCTCCGAGGTAGCGCCTAAGATCTAGCTTCTGCTACAGACAAATTAAAAAGTCATAAGATCGTTTTCTCTTAAATAAACTTATCAAAATATAAACGAACGATACAAAAATTATATTAAAATATAAGTATAATTATTTCTAAAGTCAAATTTACGAATAACGATGAGGAAAAACTAATAACGTCTTCTATCTAAGTTTCAATGGCGAACCAAAGGCGGCGTAGCGATAGTTTTCGGTGGCGAATTGATAATTTTTAATGATCAAACCTTCTCACAATCAATTTAAAACTTTTCTGATAAAAATTTAAACTTAAGCACGGAGCAATAGCTATCACCCTGTACGTCTTTGGGTTTCTGCCCTATCTACCCGCCAGGGGTCACTTTCGTCGGTCGCTGCGTTTTCTTTATTTATTCGGACAACGATTTTCTCTCTCTCTCTTGGTTTTGTGTTTGTTATTTTTGCGTCTAAATCCTCGAGACTTTCTCGGATCAATGGCATTAATATTCCGACGGCGCTTCTCTCCTATACCCGTCACATAAGCCTAATCTTACCTCTAATTCCGCTACCCCTTCAAATATACTCAAACTATAGATTCAAGTACGCGCGTATTTCTGACGGCAGATGGCACTAGTAGTGCAATTGTTAAATAAAAAGACGAGCAGCTAAATCATGATATTGGCGCGCACGTGACGGCTGGTCATTTTTAAATACAAAACTAGAACTTTTCAAATTGGAAAATGTTTAACCTTAAGTTACAACTAAGCTGTTTGGTTACAAATTTTATTTTAATAATTAATTAATTAATTAATTATGAAATTTATCATACACGGTATTTGATGAATCAATTATCAGACTTTATCACTCTGAAGAGCATATAAACTTCGTGAGTTGACAACTGGTTTAGCAGGGAAATTGATTTACTCAGTGAGTTGGGAATATAATCTTCCCAATTCAATGGTTTTACTTTGGTAATTAAAACGTTTACGATTTTATTTCTCAAGCAATAATATTTTCTTTTTACCTATATAGAAATACCAAATTTAAGAAATCACTACAATATAATTTTAATAACTTACTCTGTCAAAGTACTGGTATCCAGGTCCGGACTGGCCCGGGCGGTTAACCGGCGATCGCCGGTCAGATCAGGGCCAACTCAAATTGGGGGCCAAAGAGGAAAAATTTGGCATTAATGGGAAATGGGGCCCAGACGATTGTATAGCCGGTGGGGCCAACTACTAGCCAGTCCGGCCCTGCTGGTATCAGACGACGATAAGTTTGTCTCACTATTTTGATTTGCCAGCCATCAACGTGCGTTAATTAAAGCGTCAATATTATTGGTCAGCCCTCGTGGATAACGTTCGGCGATTTAGCTGCTCGTATAAAAAGCACAAAGACACCAAAGATTTCACAACGTGCTGATTTTTCACTCACAAGGAGGTGTATACTGCCGATTTTGTTCAAAGTCGGTCGTAATGTAGACCTATATGAGATATGAAATTTCCCAAAAGTAGACGTTGCACTACCCTTTCGATTTTCCATGGCAACCGAAAATGTTTTGACCACTTAAAACAAAAATAAGATTTTTTCCTTATTTTACCCAAAACTTCTTATAATTTTACCCCAAAAATGTACCAATTTACCCAAACTTGATGAAATTTACCTAAATGTGGTCCAAATTACCCATTTCGTGATTATCATTTTTTTGTTTAAATTTTCGTAACCCGTGCTTATTTAAATGGAGATTTGTTTGGTTTTAAGTAGTCAAAAACATTTTCGGTTGCCATGGCAAATCGAAAGGGTAGTGCAACGTCTGATTTTGGGAAATTTAATATCTCATATAGGTCTACACTACGGCCGACTTCGAACAAAATCGGCAATAAACACCTCGGGTACTCTCCTTGTCAGCTCGCAAAGTCCCACAATGTTTTCAATCCAATTTTTTTATCCGTGGTTAAAAATCAGGGTTGTCATGCTCTATTCGTCTTTGAAGTGGATTTTATTATTAATGCTATAAAATTTAATGTCAAATTTGAAGATATTTTTATTCAAATCAATGTAGACTCAGATTTTTACTACGATTTTTCTGAAGATGGCGCTACACAGCACTAGGTGGTCTTCTATTTAATAACCGTACGCTCGCTGTTTCGTTCCAATTAAGAAGTGTTACCGAGCAATCGTCGCGCGCTGTTATTAAATAAAAACGGGAAAGCCCTTCCCTATAGTGTCGTGCAGCGCCATCTTCAGATAAATCGGAGTAAAAACCTCGTTTTAATCAGTAGAAGAATGTTTGATCTGTACTTTTTTGGATGTAAATGTGTTGAGTGAAATTAGAATGGGCTTTTTTTCTTGGCTTTCCGCCGGAATTAATGAGGAATATTTAAAGGGGAATCAGTCGAAGAAATCCCGCCTGTAGCTCTAATTAAGCGCGCTTCGTTAACGCAATTAATACATAATGGGGTTGCGGTCTCGATTCAATTAAGAGCGCGCATCTTTTCGCGCCTCATCATTGCGACGGATTATTCGAGCTATCTTTAAATGATTACGTTCTATATTTATCGGCTTATAAGTTTATCCAAATTAATAACCTCGAATCCTAAATCAGGGCTGGTCGCGTCCAATTTAGAACCGACATTTTTAAGCGGTTTCAGTTGCTATTTCTTTAACGATACCGCCACAAGAAATGCGAGGAAAAAAATGATTTTTCTTTCTGCGAAGACGTGGTCGGGATGATTGTTTTTGCTGGATGTCGGCGGGATGGGGGAGTTATATTTCGTTCATCTCTCGCCCCCCTCGCCCCCTCGCCCCTTAGGGATGTTATCGACGCGGCAGCCTTACAACGTAATGCGATCAGAGGTGAAACAACATCCGGCTGCTAGCTCACTTTTCAGTTGCGCTAAGACTTGTCCTTATAACGATTTTATTAAACTGTGATATATACTCAGTTGCGGGTTAAGAAAGACAAAATATCTAGTACATTTGGCGGAAAGATACTTGCACGAATTTCCGGTAAATTGGCGGCGGGAATTTCGAATTTCGCCTATTTTCTGTTGAATTCCTAAAGGCTCCTACGCGTGTTAAATTAATCCATTTAAGAAATATCTATTGCATAAATATAAATATTTAATGTAGATAATTATTTTTAAGCTTCATTATAGTATTATGTCAATAGTCAAAATTTAAGCCAGAGATTCCAACAGTAGACCGGTTTCGCCCTTTTGGGGCTCATCAGTACTGTGTAGGAACTCTGACTTTACTCGAAAATCTGCCGATATCAGTTAAACTAATAAAAATTCGTCAATAATTGGTGAAGAATTTCCCTATAAATTGCAGTGGACTGCTCACATATAGGGCACTCTGAATTTTTATTAGTTTAACTGATATCGGCAGATTTTCGAGTAAAGCCAGAGTTCCTACACAGTACTGATGAGCCCCAAAAGGGCGAAACCGGTCTACTATTGGAATCTCTGGCTTAAATTTTGACTTTTGATATAATTATCCTAACGTTGGAATTCAACGGAAGCCCGAGTGTAAAAGATGTCTGCTGATTAGCGACCGCCATGCAATAATTGGTGAAGAATTTCACTATAAATTGCAGTGGACTGCTCACATATAGGGCACTCTGAATTTTTATTATAGTATTATGCTTTTTTATATACGCCAACGTGGTAATCTCGTCACTACCCGTTCTATACTTACCCTAACGGATTTATTTTAGGTATGCCTCACCAAAAATTAATTATTAAATCTGTTTTAAAATCTTATCATTTTAAATATAAAGCAAAATTATACTTAGAAATTCAACAGTAAACCGTTAAAATTCTAAATTCCCGGCGCCGATTTACCGGAAATTTGGGCTAGTATCTTTCCGCGAAATGAACTAGATATTTTGCCTTTCTTAACTTGCAACTCCGTAAAGAAATATTTTTTTAAAGAAGTTTGTTTACCATAAATAACAATTTAACTTTTATAGTAAATTTGGTGCATTTTTCATAAAATAACCTCTTTTCCCCTCTGAAAAGGTGCTAAAATTGTAATTTAAATACCACCTGTAATGACTAAACATATGCTGATATTTTTCGATGTATCTTGTGAAAATCTTGTGTATTAATAAATTATTTTCCTTTACCATAAGTAAGAAAATAGTCGTAGAAGTTTAAAATAAATCCCATTCGGAAATAATCTATTCAAAGGAGAATATTAATAAAAATCCCTAATTCTGATAATACTAAAGACTCTACTTTTCCAAAATCAGCAAAGACTACCACTCCAGTTAAAGGGGTTTTCCACCGAGATCTTCGGTTTCCCCTTCCCATAAAAACTTGCTGAGGTTAACGGTAATAGTTAGTGTAGGGAGCTGTTGGCTCGCGTGGCATGAAGGGCTTGCCACCACCCTCCTACGCATTGTAACCCGGCCACCTGTTACTTGATCACGCACAAGCAGCATTGCTTATGTGGTCGAAGGTGGTGCCTTGGGTATTAGCTCTTTTTAAAAAAAAAGTACTGGTCAGTCCATTATCATGAAATGAGTTCTCTACTAAATACCGTAAAAAATGTGTGAATATTGAAAATAGGGAAATAATCAATAAGTTAAATAAAATAGCTGGATTTTCGTCAGCGAAGCAGACGCTTCCTGATTTATAGCCGTTTATAATCTTCTCGCGTTGGCCGCTATGTGGCTCTTTGTAAACTGAAAAGCCTTAATTGTTTAGCTGTCTAAGCAACCAATGCTGGAACTTCAATGTCACTTGGAAGCCTGAATCTCAGGGACGCGTCAATTTGAATTAAATAAGAGATACTTTAGTTTATCTTCTCTTTTGAAAGCGTTTGAATTCTTGCAAAGCTTTGGCTGCTAAGTAAAAAAGCCTGGGATTACAGATTTTTGTGGAGTCATATACAGAGCATAGCGCCGATTTGATTGGGGTCGGCGGCGGCATTCGGCGAAAACCACCCTGCGGCGCGCCGATTTTTCAAAAATCCTTGGGGGCGTTGGGTCGGCGCTAAGGGGTAAAAATATATCCCCCTTCAGAAAATTAATTATAAAAGTAATTATAAATATAAACCCATCAATAGTGCAAAGCTGTAATTAGAATAAATAAAAACAACGAATTTGAGTGCACTATAAAAAAATAGTGCGCTCAAATACGTTGTGTTTATTTATTCTAATTACGTAGAAAAGCTCAAATATTTTTCGTCGACGGGGGTCAAAATTTAGCGGCGGCGGTTCGACGCCAGATAAAATGTCGGTGACGGCGGCGTTGGATCGGCGGCGCTATGCTCTAGTCAGTTCCAAAATTTAAAAAAAGTCTTAGACAAATTATAATTTCTATGGTCATTGGTGAAATATTAGTATAGATAAAAAACGGATTACACATTAAGACATAACATTAATGATAAATTAATTTACGCTGTATTTTACGTCTCGTCAAAAATTAATTTGATTAATTTTTTATCCCTAAATATAAATAAATAAATCCTTGTTCATAACACAAAGCTAATATTTATTTTCGCGTTGAAGTATACGCGAATGTCTTAGAATGTAAGTTAGAAATGATAAAATTTTCTATGTTTAGAAGAAAAAAAATTAGATTAAAAATTTGAAAAATTGGTTTTGAGGTTAACGCTTTTTGAAGGTCTTCTGACAGGACAAACAGAAATTTTTTAAAGGTTCGCGTTATTACTTGTCATATCACGGAGCGTTCAATATTGGGGAATTTTGATTATAACTTTTACGCATCATATTTGAAATATTTGAGTCAAAAATTAATTAATTAACTCTGAAGATTTCCACAATTTCTCTAATGAAAATCATTTTATTGGACTGCATATTATAGAATCGAGTGTATAGATACTTCAATTGACATAAATCTCCAGAAAATAATGATTTAATTTAGCGACTGAGGGCGAATATCTCAAAGTAATTCGGAAGCATAAATTTAATCATATGTATTCCAGGTGCATAATTTTAATGATATGTATTGCATGTGCATACATTTAATCATAGGTATTTCAGGTGCATACATTTAATCATAGGTATTGCAGGTTTCATACATTTAATCATATGTATTGGGGAATAATTTTAATGATAGGTATTGGAGGTGCATAATTTTAATCATATGTATTGCAGGTACATACATTTTAATCATATGTATTGCAGGTGCATAATTTTAATCGTATGTATTGCAGGTGCATAATTTTAATCGTATGTATTGCAGGTGCATAATTTTAATCGTATGTATTGCAGGTGCATAATTTTAATCGTATGTATTGCAGGTGCATAATTTTAATCGTATGTATTGCAGGTGCATAATTTTAATCGTATGTATTACAGGTGCATAATTTTAATCGTATGTATTGCAGGTGCATAATTTTAATCGTATGTATTGCAGGTGCTCGGAGAAAACACTTTGCAATTTACACCCTGGGAGATGGTAGGGCTCAAAATATTTCCCGAAACCCCACAGACTGTAACAGGGACCAATAGAACGATCTCCTTGGAGCGTGGCACTCGAAGACTTCCCAGTAACGCCATGGCAGCAGTCACAAAATGAAATAAAGCCCTAATTATTCAAAATTGATTGTCAGTGTCCTCGTGATTTAATAATTAATCTGATAATAACACGAGATAAACGACTTCCAAATATAACTTAATCCATCGCTTGATCCTCTCCTGAGCCTGCTTAAGCGGCTTTCCTCTCGAGGCCATCCCCCTCATTCGTGAAACAGACTTTGTTTCCTAATTTTGGTATTTCCCAAATAAAATGGTCGACAAATTTCTTGGGCGGCCACATTTAACTAGCACCCGGGGGAGTTCCACCTCCGCTACCCCCTCCTTCAGCTGACGCTGAATCTCTCAATCCCTCGCTTTGTTCCGATTCTTCAATTAATCTTTTGTGTGCGTCACAAATAAATACTTCAGTGAACTTTTTCATTTTTCTTTAACAACGATTAACCTACGGATAACTCATACTCGAAAGAGAAAAATCTTGATGTTAATTTACATAGGAAAAGTAAGCGTTCTCAGTTCAGTTTCAATAGTGGTTGCCACCAAGAATGTATTTATTTATACTCAGGGAGAATGAATGTGTCGAGGTTATTTTTAGCGTTTCTCCAATTCCACCCGTTGGGGGCCCCGGTATGCTCCTCCGCTTTAATAAAATCAAATAATACTGCAATCTCATTGGTTCTTAAAAATTACGTTTTTCGACGCGATTAACGCTGCTGCGAGGACGCAAAAAATAAGACCGCCTCCTCCCCCCCCCCCCTTAGCGTGACGGGTTAGGGCCTCGACGTGTCCGTCGATAGTCTCGACATATTCATTCTCCCTGAGTATAAATAAATACATTCTTGTTGCCACTGAAGAAGATAATTGCCAAATAAAAATTCTGTGCATCCTAATTGCAGCGGACATGGTTGATTTTCCAGTGTAAATTAACATAGTGATTTTTGTCGTGAGATTGAGTGAACAGTCTCCCAATTGTAAGGTGCTTGCTTGTTAAACAGTATAAAAAATTAGCAGTCATAATATCAGAATTTATGTTATTGAATGGATAATTATGTTATTGAATGGATAATTATGTTATTGAATGGATAATTATGTTATTGAATGGATAATTATGTTATTGAATGGATAATTATGATATTGAATGGATAATTATGTTACTTTTGAGCATACTGATTACTGATTGTAAATTATGTTATTTTTGAACATAGTGAATGGATAATTATGTTACTTTTGAACATACGGAATGACTAATTATGTTACTTTTCAACATACTGAATGGATAATTGTATTACTTTTGAACATACTGAATGGATAATTATGTTACTTTTGAATATACTGATTACTGATTGTAAATTATGTTACTTTTGAACATACTGAATGGATAATTATATTACTTTTGAACATACGGAATGACTAATTATGTTACTTTTCAACATACTGAATGGATAATTGTATTACTTTTGAACATACTGAATGGATAATTATGTTACTTTTGAATATACTGATTACTGTTTGTAAATTATGTTACTTTTGAACATACTGAATGGATAATTATGTTACTTTTGAACATACTGAATGGATAATTATGTTACTTTTGAACATACGGAATGGATAATTATATTACTTTTGAACATACTGAATGGATAATTATGTTACTTTTGAACGTACTTAAACGATAATTATGTCACTTGAACATACTGAATAGTTAATTATGTTACTTATGAACGTACTTAAACGATAAATATATTATTTGTGGACATACTTAATAGATAATTATGTCACACTAGAGCCCTGTAATACGCGAAACAACACAGCACATAAAAGTTTACATTAGTAAATATTGAAATTTAACTAAATACACATAACAGTATTCCGCTATTTCATAAGCTGGGATATTTCGGGTACTACATTCGGCAAAATGTTCTCTTTCCCTGATACGTCCATGTAATAAGGAAAAGAGCGTTTCTCGTGCGCTATGTACGAGAGAAAACATATACTGTTCTTTCCCGGCTGGATCGTCCCTTAGGCTCATTCCGGCTTATTAGTTTGTACATACGGACACTAAATAGACTGGAGATGGCGAGTGGCCGGTTGTCTCTGGACAGTATCAGCGTGTGTTAGCAGCGAAAGAAGAGGCGGCCCTTTCCATAACCTTCATGTCGCTATTAATCGAGACTTAAGATGGCGGAATGCGGCATTGCGGGTGTAAGGCGGCGGCGGCGGCGGGGAAAGCGGCCTGCTGGGAAGGAATCGGAACCGTCTGTTCGATGGCGCAAACCAAATCGCGTTTCGTCGGTAACACTATCGTCGCCTAATAACCCGAAGAAGAAGAAAAAACGCGGGGAAGAACCCGAGGGACAGTCGCGATTGACAGCGATATCGAGGGCCAAGGCGCCCGAAATCAATTGTCGTAAGACGCCGGTTCGCGTACGGATAGCTCTTCTTTCCGACGTCGCCACGAGCCGAGGCTTAGCCGGCTCAAAAATCGTCCGGCCGTTTTCACCGGTGCCTTCGAGAGCGCTATTCGCTAAGGCCTCGCTACGTAAATGAGCTGGAAGCAGCTGGAAACGTCATACGAGGTAAAGACTTTAGGGAGCTAGCTATATCTCGCAGAGCGGAAGATCTTAACAAGCCTCGCCAGGACGGACAAAAATGGGGACGCGAAAGTCTATAAATAAAACTAATATTTGGCCATATTTCAACGGGAATTACGTATTTCCATGTCTAAAGGAAAGTTTTCGACTGCTAATTGCGCAAAATTGCATAAAACGCCGGTACATTTAAAATATCGTATATACTGGCAACATAAGTAACGTGATACGAATAAGTATGAAAATTAAATTTTTATTCACCAACGCGAAAATTAGTAGAAAAATTAATAAAATTTTAAAATATTACATCTAGAATTGTTTTTAATTATCAATTTTATGTTCAGATTCATAAATGCATCATTATTTTCTCAAAGTAAGGGCTAGTGTTAATTTTGGGAGCTTTTGAAATGACGCTGAGCCTTGGTCTCAAAATTGTTTTTGGACATACGCCTATGTTAAAAGGTGCGTAAAAAACTAAAAATCCCGACACACCCAACAAAAACTTTGTGTATAGAGAGGCAGAAGGCTTGGCCCGATTTTGCATGAACCAGGGAGGCTCAAAAAAAGAATTATCTGGCAAACCTGCCAACCTAGTTGTTGTTTTTTAATCAAAATCCTACTCATTTAACGATTATAGTTTTATACAAACCATTAAAAATATTTAATGAACTCTATCCCATTGTTTTTGTAAATAGTTCAGTTATGGACTTACTATAATTTGAAATATACTTTCTTCACGTAGGCTATTTTGAAAATCGACGTTATGGGTGACGCTTCAGAAATTACAAATCAAATATGAATGTGCATAAGCAGAATTTATAAAACCAAAGAAAAAGTAAGTTTGCAAGTCCTTCTGAAGTAGCACTATGTTGTCTTTGTGAAAGCAACAAAAACAAGGAGAACGCATCTAGCCTTTATACACGCTAACTCACAAGGAGACGAACCGAGGTGTTACACACCGATTTTGTTCAAACTCGGGGGATTGGTAGACCTGCATGTAACTTGAAAAATCCTAAAGGGATTTTATTCAATGGGCAACGGTTTTGCCATGGCAACGAAAAATGTTTTTGACAACATAAAATAACATGGGATTTGACCGATTTCCCTGTGAAAAAAATTTAAAAAATTGATCAAAATGTGACCAATTTTGATTTTTTTCGTCAATTTTTATCATTTTTTTTATAATTTTGGTATTTTAATTTTTTATCTTCAATTTTGTAAAATGTTTCACAGGGGGGACCCTTGGAATCGGTAAAAATCCCATGTTATTTTCAATAGGAAAATTTCCATTTTATGTTGTCAAAAACATTTTTCGTTGCCATGGCAAAACCGTTGCCCATTGAATAAAATCCCTTTAGGATTTTTCAAGTTACATGAAGGTCTACCAATCCCCCGAGTTTGAATAAAATCGGTGTGTAACACCTCGGGTAGTCTCCTTGTCAGTGTTGTGTACAAATATCATTGGACGAACCTTTAAGCTGCACATTTTACGGGCGGGGGGAAGACAATTTCCGAATTTTCGCCTTCCGACTGCAGCAGGCGCTAAAGCGTCTACCCAATGAAAAATGTACACAAGAAAATGCACGACTTTTAACGGGTTGCGTTGTCCTTGTGTGGGGTGCTGTGTTTGTTGCTCCTAGGTGAAAGTGATTGGCCTGTTTAGCTAGGAATTTATAGAAAGGACTATTAACACTTTTGTCTGAATTCCATACAATAAAACTAAAGAAATGATGTTTTTTACCAATTATTGATGTTAGTTTTAACAATATTGAACTTTAAAATTTAAAATTTAGAGAGTGAATCACTTTTTAAAACAATTAAAAAATTGATTAAAAAGTCTACAGCTACAAATTGTCCCGTCAGGTGTCGCTGTTCCTTCCCAAATACCCGAGGTCATATTAACTTTAAAAGTTATTAAAATTTAACGTAATAAATATCTGACACCTGTATTAGTTTAGAAAAACATCTAAGGTAATTTTTTTTTAAATAACCAAGTCCCATATTAAAAGAAGAAAAAAACCCGATAAAGTTGACTCTGAAATTAAAAGTTGAAAGAACGAGACGAGAAAAAAATGCAAGATGAAAAAAACGAACGGGAGAAAGTAAGAAGATGAAAAATATTCCAGGGGCTGCTAATACTAATTTAAAAGCTCTTTTTCGTTCACGATCCCCAAACACGACGCATTTTTCCTTCAAAGCCTTAACACTCGGTTCAAATTAAATTACACTTTAAACATAAAGAGTCTAACAGGCAAAAACGTATACCCTGGTCGTCCCTGTAAATCCGAGCCCTTTTTTTAAAAGGAAATAGCTCGGCTTGTAACTCTGGTAATATTTTCGAATTTACAAAGAGTGCAAAAAATCGTGTTTTTTTCTGTAATATATGTAGGCATATTTTTCTATACGGCGCCTATAGAAACGCTGTGTTTGCTGGAAACTCAGAGCTGTTGAGTTTGTTCGGGGGGGGGCGGTTGTTTTACTATTTCCCCCGTCCCGTTAAGGTCCCTCACGACTGTCCCTGCATCTTTTGTGTATTCAGTTTTGGCTCGGGGAAGACGCTGGTGGAGTGAAGACGGGAATCTTTGAAAATTGAATTCCATTTTTTCAGTTGACGCTCGAGATATGAGCGAGCGTTTCCCCGCGAAACGTGACCTGACTGCTTCAAAATATCGACGGTGAAATTATTTTTTTAAGCCTAGCTTGGACGGAGCGTCCCGTACCCCTCGTCGTGCCTTTCAGCTTGAATACCCGGTGACGGTACGACTATATTCGGAGCCCCGGACATGTTCCGGGTCAAATCGAAGCAATATTTGAACTAAAGCCCCCTTTTTTGCCGTTAGTTGAACTTAGGTTTTTTTACTCGATCCACTCGTGTTTTTTTTTGCTTCTCGCAATTTCGCCATTTTTCTCGACGTTTTTTCGTTCTCTTCGTCAGAAATCGGAGCTTGCCGAAATTATTTGCCTAGTCTTTTCCATTTGGCTCCGATATAGGCCTAGGTTGGGCTACGTCGCGTCTTCCTGGCCCGCTTCTCTCAGGGCCATTTAGGGTTAGGACCAGCGCCACGTAGCGTTCGAGGATGGCTTCCCCTTTACCCAATTTCTCTTTCTGCCGTCTCCCGCGGCACTTTCCGTGAAGGAGGGGAGGGGTAAAATAGGCAGGTAAGAATTAGAATAGCGGAAAGAGATATTAGCCGGGCCTTGGCGGGGAGAAGGGTACGCTAAAGCGGCTGTGGCTTGGTCTTAAGACGGCATCGGACGTTTAACGATTTTCCGTGAACTAATGGAACGTCGTAAGAGGCCTGCACGCTGCTCTCTCTGGCGGATCTCGACCGTACTAGGAAAAACGTTGCCTTTTATTGTTTTTCCGCCTCACGCCAAATCGCGGCTATTCGAGAAAAGTAAGCGCGCCCTGTTCGCATATCCCCTTAGCGATTTGATCGCGTCTCAGTTCGTTTATCCAGAAGTATATGAGAGATTACTAACTACAGAAGTATTGATTTTCCTTTACTGATAACGATACAAAGGGCCGTATTAAGGCATGTGCCAAGTGTGCCATCGCACAGGGGCCCCGAGATTAGGGGGCCCCGTCTTCGAAATAAATGTTATTTTTTCCATTGAATACAGTAATTATATTGGCAATTTATTTTAATAACTACATTGGCTTTAATAGAGCCAAAAGTAAGGTCTGAATTTTCTTAGGGGCCCCAAATTCTACTTGGCACGGGGCCCCCAATATTGTTAATCTGGCCCTGACGATACACACTTGAAACGTGTACCGTCGTAGGCTCCCGCTGATTTTTCAAAATATGTTTAAGTAGGGCAAAACGACTCAACGGTTTTCGGCGACTCTAAAAATGTATTAGGCTGAAAGGCTGTTTTTCAGTAGGGTAGAAACGCCACTACGGTGAGCGGTGACGGAAAAAATGTATTAGGCTGAAAGGCTGTTTTTCAGTAGGGTAGAAACGCCACTACGGTGAGCGGCGACGCAAAAATGTATTAGGCTGAAAGGCTGTTTTTCAGTAGGGTAGAAACGCCACTACGGTGAGCGGTGACGGAAAAAATGTATTAGGCTGAAAGGCTGTTTTTCAGAAGGTTAGATTCACCACTACGGTGAGCGGCGACGCAAAAATGTATTAGGCTGAAAGGCTGTTTTTCAGTAGGGTAGAAACGCCACTACGGTGAGCGGTGACGGAAAAAATGTATTAGGCTGAAAGGCTGTTTTTCAGAAGGTTAGATTCACCACTACGGTGAGCGGCGACGCAAAAATGTATTAGGCTGAAAGGCTGTTTTTCAGTAGGGTAGAAACGCCACTACGGTGAGCGGTGACGGAAAAAATGTATTAGGCTGAAAGGCTGTTTTTCGCTAGGGGCCCATCCTTGGAAGGGGCCCCTCCAGTGACCATAATTACTGTATTCGAAGGCATAAATTTATAATATCAATCGTAATTTATATTGGATAAATTCCTAGGTAGAAGACTTTGTTTTGAAATAACCAAAATTTCTGCCTGGCAGTTTACGGACGCAGCCTTAAATCGCAATGTTGCATAATTATCACATATTTAGTCGACGATTGTTAAGAGCTTTTATTTAGTAATATAACCGTAGAGCTCAAACTTCCACGCTGAATCAGGGAAATTCAGGCCTAGCCTAGTTCCAGGGATAAGAGTAAATGCAGCGCGTGAAAAGGGGGCCCAGACTCCTTATCTGCCTATGGGCCCAGGATCTCTAAGTCCGGCCTTGTTCAGTACACATTCTTTAGAATAATCTGTAGTACATTCAGTAGACCTTCTTTTGAATAATATGTAGTACATTCAGTAAACATTCTTTAGAATAATCTGTAGTACATACAGTAGACATTCTTTAGAATAATCTGGAGACATTATAGAATAATCTGGAGACATTATAGAATAATCTGGAGACATTATAGAATAATCTGGAGACATTATAGAATAATCTGGAGACATTATAGAATAATCTGGAGATATTATAGAATAATCTGGAGACATTATAGAATAATCTGGAGACATTATAGAATAATCTGGAGACATTATAGAATAATCTGGAGACATTATAGAATAATCTGTAGTACATTCAGTAGACATTCTTTTGAATAATCTGTAGTACATTCAGTAGACATTCTTTTGAATAATCTGTAGTACATTCAGTAGACATTCTTTAGAATAATCTGGAGACATTATAGAATAATCTGGAGACGTTATAGAATAATCTGGAGACATTATAGAATAATCTGGAGACATTATAGAATAATCTGGAGACATTATAGAATAATCTGGAGACATTATAGAATAATCTGGAGACATTATAGAATAATCTGGAGACATTATGGAATAATCTGGAGACATTATAGAATAATCTGTAGTACATTCAGTAGACATTCTTTTGAATAATTTGTAGTACATTCAGTAGACATTCTTTAGAATAATCTGTAGTACATTCAGTAGACATTCTTTAGAATAATCTGTAGTACATTCAGTAGACATTCTTTAGAATAATCTGGAGACATTATAGAATAATCTGGAGACATTATAGAATAATCTGGAGACATTATAGAATAATCTGGAGACATTATATAGAATAATCTGGAGACATTATAGAATAATCTGGAGACATTATAGAATAATCTGGAGATATTATAGAATAATCTGGAGACATTATAGAATAATCTGGAGACATTATAGAATAATCTGGAGATATTATAGAATAATCTGGAGACATTATAGAATAATCTGGAGACATTATAGAATAATCTGGAGACATTATAGAATAATCTGTAGTACATTCAGTAGACATTCTTTTGAATAATCTATAGTACATTCAGTAGACATTCTTTAGAATAATCTGGAGACATTATAGAATAATCTGGAGACGTTATAGAATAATCTGGAGACGTTATAGAATAATCTGGAGACATTATAGAATAATCTGGAGACATTATAGAATAATCTGGAGACATTATAGAATAATCTGGAGACATTATAGAATAATCTGGAGACATTATAGAATAATCTGGAAACATTATAGAATAATCTGGAGACAATATAGAATAATCTGGAGACAATATAGAATAATCTGGAGACATTATAGAATAATCTGGAAACATTATAGAATATTCTGGAGACATTATAGAATAATCTTGAGACATTATAGAATAATCTTGAGACATTATAGAATAATCTGGAGACATTATGGAATAATCTGGAGACATTATGGAATAATCTGGAGACATTATAGAATAATCTGTAGTACATTCAGTAGACATTCTTTTGAATAATCTGTAGTACATTCAGTAGACATTCTTTAGAATAATCTGTAGTACATTCAGTAGACATTCTTTAGAATAATCTGTAGTACATTCAGTATACATTCTTTAGAATAATCTGGAGACATTATAGAATAATCTGGAGACATTATATAATAATCTGGAGACATTATATAGAATAATCTGGAGACATTATAGAATAATCTGGAGACATTATAGAATAATCTGGAGATATTATAGAATAATCTGGAGATATTATATAATAATCTGGAGACATTATAGAATAATCTGGAGACATTATAGAATAATCTGTAGTACATTCAGTAGACATTCTTTTGAATAATCTGTAGTACATTCAGTAGACATTCTTTAGAATAATCTGGAGACATTATAGAATAATCTGGAGACGTTATAGAATAATCTGGAGACATTATAGAATAATCTGGAGACATTATAGAATAATCTGGAGACATTATAGAATAATCTGGAGACATTATAGAATAATCTGGAGACATTATAGAATAATCTGGAGACATTATAGAATAATCTGGAGACATTATGGAATAATCTGGAGACATTATAGAATAATCTGTAGTACATTCAGTAGACATTCTTTTGAATAATCTGTAGTACATTCAGTAGACATTCTTTAGAATAATCTGTAGTACATTCAGTAGACATTCTTTAGAATAATCTGTAGTACATTCAGTAGACATTCTTTAGAATAATCTGGAGACATTATAGAATAATCTGGAGACATTATAGAATAATCTGGAGACATTATAGAATAATCTGGAGACATTATAGAATAATCTGGAGACATTATAGAATAATCTGGAGACATTATATAGAATAATCTGGAGACAATATAGAATAATCTGGAGACATTATAGAATAATCTGGAGACATTATAGAATAATCTGGAAACATTATAGAATATTCTGGAGACATTATAGAATAATCTTGAGACATTATAGAATAATCTTGAGACATTATAGAATAATCTTGAGACATTATAGAATAATCTGGAGACATTATAGAATAATCTGGAGACATTATAGAATAATCTGGAGATATTATAGAATATTCTGGAGACATTATAGAATATTCTGGAGACATTATAGAATAATCTTGAGACATTATAGAATAATCTTGAGACATTATAGAATAATCTTGAGACATTATAGAATAATCTTGAGACATTATAGAATAATCTGGAGACATTATAGAATAATCTGGAGACATTATAGAATAATCTGGAGATATTATAGAATAATCCGTAGTACATTTAATAGACATTCTTTAGAATAATCTGGAGACGTTATAGAATAATCTGGAGATATTATAGAATAATCTGTAGATTAACCAATAGGCCGAATAGGCCTGGGCCTAGGGCACCAAGCCTACAAGGGGCACCAAGAGGGTTTGAAAAAAATAAAAGTACAAAACTTTAATCATTTGCTTTTCACAAAATATTTTCCGGAATAATTTTAGTAAATGCGTCCACTCCTATCAACCAAAAACGTTTGATTGTCACATTCTCTGACGGCCTGCCGTCTAGCCCCTGACGACATACTATATCTGGCAGCAAAATGAATTTTCCTTCCATTTCTCAAATATAAATTGAGGAAGCGCCTTGCTCGCTTCGCTCGCTATTGAAAGGGGGCACCAAAATTAACTAGGGCCTAGAGCCCCATAAAGTCTTAATCCGGCCCTGATAATATAGAATAATCTGGAGCCATTATAGAATAATCTGGAGACATTATAGAATAATCTGGAGACATTATAGAATAATCTGGAGATATTATAGAATAATCTGGAGATATTATAGAATAATCTGGAGATATTATAGAATAATCTGGAGATATTATAGAATAATCTGGAGCAGTGGCGTAGACAAAGGGGGTTTTCCGGGTCCAGACCCCCCCCCTTGGGCCTACCTTTGACTGTACTAAATTTCCACCCCTTCTCGACCCCCCTCTTAACATTCACATACTTCGACTCCCCCCCCTTGACAAATTTCTTGATACGCCACTGATCTGGAGACATTATAGAATAATATGTAGTACATTCTGTAGAAATTTTATAGAATATTCTGTAGTACATTCTGTAGAAATTTTATAGAATATTCTGTAGTACATTCTGTAGACCTTCTATAGAATAACCTGATGATTTCTGTAGACCTTCTATAGAATAACCTGATGAATTCTGTAGACCTTCTATAGAATAACCTGATGAATTCTGTAGACCTTCTATAGAATAACCTGATGAATTCAGTAGATAAACCTTATGAAATTATATAGAGTAATCTGTTGAAATTTGTCTCATTTTTCTATAGCCATTTAAAAATATTTCTAGTCATTTAGAAAACCATAGACATTCTTAAGACCGCTCTCAGATTTCATAGAATGTCTATAGAAAAAAATGGGTAAGGGTGAGACTGATCCAATTAATGTAGGTCGTAAAATAATCATATGTACTGTCTATAAAGTCAACATTCTGTAGAACATAAGGGCGCTATTTGTTATGGACGCCCTCAACAAGAACTCTTTTTAACGGCGTCGAATATCTCATTAAAATTTAATGCATTTTTTGCTTCACATCACACCCAAAACCAGACAGTTTTTTTTAAACCGACAAAATTTCTTATTATTTTTCGAGACGGGCGTTAATTTCTTTTCGTGTTTTAAATTATACTTTAAAATGATAGCAAATTTTTACTTTAGAAAACTAAAGCGATATATAACAAGGAATTCTCGACTGCCAGAAAACCAAGTTTTTCTCATCTTAAAGGCGAGCGACCAGTGTTTTGGTTTATAGAGTCGGGGAGTTTGATGACGTCAACGAGGGACCTTCGGTATACATGGGTGCGCCAAGTTTTGCAACTAGCTTTCTAATTTCAAGAATATGTTCTTGTAAGGATATTTTACGCTGTCAATGCAAAATGTCGATTTATCAAGAATATAAAATACTAAGCTTCTGTTTCTTTTTAACTGCTTCTCTTTAAAAAAGCAAAGCTAATTTTTCTAAAAACATTAAGTACATACTGATTTAATATTATAATTCATGTAAATTTAGTTTTAACTTTCATCTAACAAAATTAAAATACTTAACCCTACAAAAGTGTTATATAATTTTATAGAACTCTTAACTGGAATCCAATAGAAAAATTACCCAAATTTGTATAGAACCTTTAGAAATTAGTGTTATTTTTCTAAACCCAATACAAAAATAGATATTTCGAGGTCTGTTCTATAGAAATATTTATAGAGATCTCTACAGGATATAGAAACGATTAGACTTACTATAGTCGTCTATAAAATTTCATAGAAAGTCTATAGAATCTAGTGTTCATCTTTTATTACCAAAGCAATGAGACTATTGATTTTATTTCCATTTTGAATAGCGTCAATTTGGATAGAACTATAAAGAATTTTCTCTCTTCTTGAACTAGAATTCTGAGCAACTGGACAGATAAAGGCTAGCGAAGGGGAGTTGTACGATTTATCCTTAAGACGTCTGACGATTGAAAACGCCCACTCGAAAGTCCAAGTACTTAATAGTACTTTGAAACGGTTCGAAATTCGAAGCCAGGCGACCCAGTTCGGGAGTTTTCTCAGTGACGAAAGCAAATTAGATTAAGTAGATTTTGACGCTGTTGAAGTGAAGCCGTTCATTTTATAATTGAACCTTGGACGAAGTCTCGTTAAAGTTGTACCAAACTTTGTAGGCTCGGCCGTTCCCTCTCGTATAGATGACGCTAATTTATTAAACATTTATTTCCGCGAAAGGACGCTAGATGTCGCTGTAATATTCCGTCGGGGGTTGCCGAACATACTCTCGCGAAAATTGACTAAAGGAAATAGGGCGCGATTCCGTTCTAAGCGCCGTCTATAATTCAATTTGGAGCGTGTGGATACACCGCTCCTCTAATATCGAAATTGTATTGTACATCGTCTCCGCGTGAAGATTAGAAGCCGCGAATTTCACCTGATTGATTCGCTGGGCCTCCGTCGGGGGGCGCTAGATGTCCGTGCTTAGAGATAGGCCGCCCGAGATAAATGATTTATCTATTGTTTGTCACCCGTGAACGATGACTTCAATAACCCATTACTATCATTAGAGGCTGCTGTTAGAGCCATTGATGTCGCTGCGGAACCGACATTACGCAATTTTCAACAGATAATAATAATAATTTTAATAACCCCGTTCTCTCGGATAGCGCCTAAAGTTCCGCTTAAAAGAGCGCCGACCATCATCATTTTCCCATTTTCCAATATACTTCGTATAGCCTGCCACTCGACAGCCACAGGTAGAGCGAAGCGCCGATTTCATTTCGGTCGGCGGCGGCGTGAAAGGGGAAAATGCTTCCCCCCTTTTGGAAAAAAAAAATCCTAAATGTTTTTGAAAAAAAAAAAGTTACTAATTGTATGTGCGGACTACGGCTGCCCCATGGCAAAACCTTACAACCACCAAATTTTTTAAAAATTAGATTTTTACGCATCAGTTTTACTAAGGCATGTACAAAAGTACTGTAAAAGTTTCAGGTAAAAGTCATTAATATTTAACTATTTATGACTTAAAAAATGTTTTTGGGTTTTATAATTTTCTCATTAAAAACCACGTTAAAATCTTATAACTTAGGTTTTGAAAAAGTCAAATATCTCAAAATTACGATCGTGGTGGTTAAAAGGTTTTGCCATGGGACAGCCGACTATCTTGTACAGGTATTACTGAATTAAAACCATGGAAACCACTGTTGTACAATAAAAATTCCTTTATTAAAAATAAATAAAAGCTACGCTACGGCCGTTTCGACGCCGAGTCTAGGGTCGTCGTCAGGCGATTACATTCTATTTATGTGCAACAGAGGGCGCTGTTGACAAATCAACTTAAAATCCCTTCTTCTACCCAAATGGTGAGGGAAAGGAGTAAAGTTGCTATTACTGGGGGAGGGGAGTAAAGTCTTATTTATAGTGATATACAGTGCCGTAACAAGGCGGGTGTGACCGGTGCGGCCGCACAGGGCCCACGACCCATATGGGGGCCCATAAATTGACTTCCTGTGATTTCTATATAATGGGGCCCAAAATAAAGTCCTTGCACAGGGCCCATGAAAGGCTAGTTACGGCACTGGTGATATAGGCGTTGTTATTACTGGTACAACGTCGTAATACAACCTCCTAAAAGTTGAATAACTCTGTCAAAGTATGATAGTAAAAACGAGAAACATACTGTCCATAACGACTGCGTTCTGTTGCGAATATTTCAATTTTTTGCTGGTCGTTGCATCTTTCTCAAATCGTTTGCTATATAGGCTGGTTTAAAAAATTCGTTTTAAAGAAAAGTTAGAGTAACGCGTCTTTTGGTCGTAATTTGGTATTCCGCCGGGAGACATTTTCCTGGAAAGGGGGCTGTTAGCATGATGAAGCGACGGTGGCGCTAGCGGCGTAAAAACATGCTAATTTCCCCCGACTCTTTTTACCGCTGATAGATGGAGACTGTGTGTCGGCGCTGATTTGTCTAGAAATGAAATGAATCTAGACTTTTCTCCCTCTGTCGTTTATTCAATCAGAAACTGGCAGGAACGCTCCATTTGCGATTTCAATTTGAAGTCGTTCCTTCTTCTGACTCCCCCGACTGAGAAAGGGTTTTCCTACCTTCTTACAGTAATCCAAATTTAAGCAAATTTCCATTTTGCATATACCATTAGGGGATTCTTACGTTACCCTTAGAGGGTTTAAATTGGCCTCTTTTCATCTATCCTTTTTCAAAATTTACATTTCTACAGCGAATATGTCACTTTTGCTAATATTATATTGTAAGTGACTGTTATACAATATTACCCCACCCTGGAAATTAAAATAAAAAATAAATATAAAATTATCAAATTCATCGCGAATGAAATTTTTTGTAACTATTAATTTATTTTTATTTTATCAACATAGAAAGAAAACTACTTAAAAATAATGCTGTGAAAGTTCTCGCTCTATGTAGAAATAAATACATTTTTATTGATATAATTTATGAAATAATATTATTTTAATTTTTATAAATAATATTATTATGCATATTATATCTATAGGATGTAAACAAAAACGTTCCAGTGCTAATAATTCAAAATGTGTTTTAGCTAGTAATTAGAAATTTTTAGGACATAGAACTTGCAGGGGATAATTCGAGAAGTAAATTTGCATGACCTTGAATCATGACTTCAAAGTCATTTAAATTTTATTTTGAGAACCATTAAACATACAAAGTTGATTTAAAAAAGAAAAGTGTTCCCAGTCACATTTTAGGTCTACATAGCTTTGATCATACCTTATTTGACCAATAATAAGTCGAGTAATTTTAGACAAAACAAGAAGGTTGTGATGAAAATAATGTACCAGAGACCAGGTTGAAAATTGAAATGAACTCATTCTAGACTAACAAAATTTGATAGACATACTCATCTGGTAGAGGGTCTTTAGAATTGGCAAACACCGATGACGTTCAACCAAGGATCCTATATGTTAGAAGGATAGGTAGCCCTCCGGCCAGCCCGTGTTTTCAAAACGCCGGCAGCGTCGTCGATATTAAGAGAGCCTCTAAACGTGGGACGTATTGTTTCTATTCCCTCAAGGAAAAATTTTGGCGGTGCTTCCTCCATGTTTTGTCCTTGACGGAATCTAAAGACGGATTCTCTATCGCGCATGACCCACCGACGGCGCTGCCATTTTCATCCCTCGCCTCATATCCTTCTAACATATAGGATCCTTGGTTCAACTCTTAGTTCAAGGTCATTCTAAGTTTATCTCGTGAACCAATGGATTAAGAGAAATGGTTACAATTTGAAAAGTTTTCATCGGGTTAAAGACATTTAGATTAAAAATTTTAATTTACACCCTTATTAAATCTGAACCATTTATTTAAATCATTGGTTCTCGAGATAAACTTTGAATGCCCTTAAATCATGAGTTGAAAGTCATCTAAAGCCCCTCACCAGATGGTAATGTCTAGCATGAGTAATTTTTGAGTTATTAGCCCTTCAAACTGGTCTCTGGTACATAATTTTCATCACAACCTTGTTTTGTCTAAAATCCCTCTACTTGATATTGGTCAATTTAGGTATGATGAAAGCTATATAGACCTAAAATTTTACGGCTAACACTTTTCTTATTGAAAACCACCTTGTATCTCTAATACTTCTCGAGATACATTTCAAATGACCTTGAAGACTGGTTTCAATGTCATTAAAATTTTACTGAAAATTTCAAATCCGTACTAAAATTAAATTTTAGTTTTTTTTTTGGCACTGGATCGTTTTTTTATTTACACTCTGTGTATAATTATATTAAATATTTTGACTTCCTTTGAATGAAAAGAAATTAACGGAAACATCCATCAGTCAAATTCGAAATACGCCACTTCTATATTTATTCCAGTGCCATCTACGGACGTTTTTATGCAAACCGTATTATGTCACCTAGGAGCAACACTTACAAACACAAGGAGAACGCAGCTAGCCTTTAAACATTCTAACGCAGTGTTGTGTACAAATTTCATTGGACGAGCCTTTACGCTGAACGTTTTATTGAAAGGGGGAAGACAATTTCCGGATTTTCCCCTTCCGACGGCAGCAGGCGATAATGCGTCTAACCAATGAAAACTGTACGCAAGAAAATCCACGACTTTTGACGGGTTGCGTTCTCCTTGTGTGGGGTGCTGTGTTTGTTGCTCCTAGATGGCACGGAGCAGAAATTCGCGCGAAAGAAAGCGCTCATTCACCCTGTACGCGAGGCTCCAAAACCTCGCCGTAAAATCCAAATCCTTCAAAGATGAAGTAAATCTAGTATTTGGAAATAAATGTGGCGGTTTTCTGCATCGGCCCTTCGCGGCATTTGGCACACCCCCCAAAGCGTTATTTGAATAATTCCCTTAGCCTGGAGATGAGAAAGAATCTGGATCCGTTTCCACAGATTTCCTCGCGGACGAATGATTCGTCTGTCCGATATTTGAATCCAACGCGGCGGCGGACAGCGTGCACTCTCCAACAGCAGCCTGCCCTTTCCCAGATATTTTCCCTTTACCTCAAGCGGCACTCACTCCTTCACTTTGGATGCTTTTTTTTTCGTTTCCTCTCTCCCCGAATTTGAAATTCAAAACAACAAGGGACAAAGAACGAAAAAAAAGGAGGTCTAGATCGAGCAGCGCCCGTACACTCTTTCTCCGTCGTCTTTCTCCGCGGGTTCCCCGAAAATCTTTCTCCCCCGTCACTCCGTGAACGAAACACTTTAATTTATCGTTTTTCCTTAAAAAAGAGGTATTGGAAGGGTTCTTTTTTTAACGGCCTTTATTCGAATGGTCTATATTCCTTCGATTGCGAGATTGTAAGGAATTACTATCCTATACCGCCTTTGAATAAGTAGAAACTGAAACGCTCTCGCCGGTGGCCCCCGTCCTTGGATGGATTTGGCACTTAGCTTCTAGATATGGACGTTCTTATTATCAATGAGGTTTGCCTCAATTTCTCGACGGATTTCATAGCGATAGTTCTTTTTTCTAAACTAACGTGGCCTTAAGCTAGTGATCCACCGGAGGTTACGTCACTTCCACGTCGCATGACGTTTTATCCGCGTTATATTTACGTTTCAAAAAGCGCACGTCCATTATCTCTGATGATAATACGTAGACGCTGATTTTCAACAGCTTTCTAAAAAAGCTCAGCGCTGTGCTCAACGGTCAGCGGTTATTACTGAACGGGTTTTTTGACGTTACGTTGAGTAACGAAGTCATCAGCTGTAAGAGCAAGTTTTTCCGTTGCTCAAAGGTCACGTGACGTCGCAGCACGGAGTAAGGCTAGCTGCAGACGCCGCAACAGACGATGTTTTACAAAATTTACAACAAGTAGAGGCTTGCACCGCCGCTAAACGCCGCCGCCGCCGATAATTTTGAACGCGCCGATCACGCCGCCGCCGCCGATACAAAGAACGGCGCGCCACCGTTTCTTTTTTTCTTTATACACTTTTTTTTTGGTATATTAAGCTTGGTTTTCATTTACGCGAAAATAACGACATTTGAACACGACGTCGAACGCCAAATTTTGGTTTTCGGATTTCAGTCGACGCAGAGTAATAGCATTTTCACTAAGCGTCAATAGATTCCAGCATTGCTATCTTGGCTATAGAGAGAGTCACTAATATAACCAAGGCGTATCCACATTTTAATTCCCTTTAAATTTAAATGTTGCTTGGTTTATCGATATGTTTCCCCCCCCCTTTTTTTTTCCTTCTTCCCCGGTTGACCCTAGCTTTCCATTAGTTCCTAACTCCGCCGCCAGAGCGCACATTTAACAATCGCCCGAAGCAAATATTCGGAAACGGGGCGTCCCTGTGTGAAGTACATTAATTAGTCCATGGAAGGACTAGTACGAGATGTTATTTGCCCTTGCCCTTCTGGTCACGTGTTTTTTAAACTGTCGCTACAAAAAATAGCTCTAAAATTTATACAAACGCCGGCGTAAGCCGCCGCCGCCGCCGGTATATTTTGGGTCAAACACCGCCGCCGACCCATATCAGATCGGCGCAGGCCTCTAACAACAAGCGTAAAAAGCGTTCAACAAGATCCTACGTCACGTTAGCAACAGTCTCAACGAAAATAATGTTTCAGATACTTCGGTGAAAGTTACTGAACGCACCCCGGACGTGGCTCTTACGTCATTGTCTTTTACAAGCCTACGAGCGCGCGCTACAGTCGCCAGAGGTATATAGCTTTCTCTATCGCGCGTGCAAATCGCTCGTGCGAAGAATACATTAATAAAGATGGGTCTCGTGACGTAGGAGCAACATTTTAACAAGTTGGGAAAGACAAATTTTTATTTTATAAAATCAACTATAGGTGTTTCCATAAAATAAAACAATAAACAAATTAAAGTATAACATGTTTTTCTCCGCTTTTAGTACTTTATTGGCAAGCGCGTTTCGCACGTGGACTTCAATTTACAAAATCTTTATCGACTCAAGCACGCGCTCTATATCTTCAATAACTATTGCAGCTAGTGACGTAGAAAAAACATTTACACGTGACCTCCCGTATTTTATAGAAAAAAAAATCACTAGAATCTACAGGGTGTTTCAAAAGGTTATGCAAAAATTTGAAGGAGTTGTAATGAGTGTGTTGAAAAGTATGCCGGTTTTCCCCCCATTTTATTACGATGAGTGAAAAGAGCGCCAGAGAGCTTCAAAGTGTGGCCTACTAGCCCCTGGAAGTAGGCTTCAACAAGCGCCAAACCAAGCAGCAGGGAAATGCGAACATTAAGGTTTGGGTTCGTGTGATATAGCTAAAAAAGGACTTTGTAAACCAATCGAGGTAACCAGTGTAAAAAGGTATTTAAACAGTATTTAAAGTCCCTGCTACTTGGTTTTGGCGCTTGTTGCAGCCTACTTCCAGGGGCTAGTAATCTTGATAAAATTCTAGTTAAAGGGAATATAACCTCAGGTAATTGGTGTGGAACACCAACGTTTGCAGCTCTGTCCGCTCTTGCCTTTGGCTTTAGATATGTTTGGCGCCACTGTACAAGGTAATTTGAAAAATTGTAGGGATCTTCCATAAAGATTGTTTGCAGGTTATATTCCCTTTAAACATTTCCAATCGTTGCAACTAGAGAGCGGACTAAATCTACGAGAGTATAAATGGATTTCTAAACGCTTAAAAAAGCGCAATATTTCTGATAGGAACACTATAGCTTGGAATGTACGCATCCCGCGTTAACGCTTGAAATGATCAAGAACCATTCCTAAGGTACTTGTAGGTCGAACAGGGGCGGTGGGAGGTTGGGGGAAGCTATGGAACTATGGTTCTCGGATAAAACCAACTACCGCATTTATCGAGCAACAACGGAATACGCGGGAGTGAAGCTTATCGAGATATATCATCTTTGCCTTTCTCTGGAAACGCGGGTTTAGCTGGTTCTTCGCTCAACGGCGTTGCGAAGGTCGAACAACCTTAGTCTCCCTTCCAGAAATGGATATGTAGGGCGAGGAGGACCCCGTATAAACACAGCCGAAATTGGCCACCCCGCGATGGGTCCACACGCGCACGCACTAGAGAGAGAATCCCTCCTATCGAGAATTCTAATCTCCAATCACTAATATCGGACGCAGCCATCCAGTTGGTCGCTTCTTCGAGTAAACGCGTTTTCTGGCAGGGGCTACCTACCAGACGCCGGGATCGAAATAGTCCGTTTGGCCAAGGCTAGAGAGAGAAGGGAAGAGATAATAAGCGGTAGTCGACAGCCGGTCTCCGTTTTTAACGGCGTGTCCTCCTCGGCGTATTAATAATAACCTGGCTGGCGTTCACGCGCTGTTTACGCAATCTCGCGTCCATTCTCTTTCGAGCCACTAGAGTCTTCATTCCAATCGGGCAATCCTCGCGTAAGAGATAGAGATGGTATAACCTAGCGCGACGTCGCTGAGAGAACGGGCATCGGACACTTTCGGGTTTTCGCTTTCTAGAAGCAACGTCTCGTCACGCGATAGAAATCGCTAGGCAGAGTAGCCTCGAGCGAAGATGGACAAATAGAAGTCTAATTTGCTTTCTCGGTGCGTCTCCGTTCGTTTGCGCGTTACGTATGTGTGCTCTATTGTCGTCATTCGGAACAAAGGCGTATTGGCGGCGACAAAAGGGCGATAACGGCTCGCCTCCGGTTCCCTTCCCACCGTGAAAAGAGTGAGAGTCCCCTCCCGCGCCCCTTCTGCCATTGTTCCCGAACAAACCCGAAAGAAATCCGGCAGCCCCTAATGTCTCGCCCGCAAAATCATTCTCAAAACCTTAAACAATCCGGCTTTGGAACCACCGCTCTCGCTACCGGTAGCGGAATATACGTGACCCTTCTTGATAAAAGCCAGGCGGCGCGAGTTTCAATGGGGATTTGTTCGTCGTTGTTAGTCGAGTTGCGAATGGAACTGTACCAAGTTCGAATCTCTCCCGAGAATGCGAAAACATTGTCACGCAGTGTGTACCTTAATTAGTTAATGCGCGAATTTACGAATGTCACTCTACAGCTGGGGATTCGCCGTCTAGAATTTCCAAAAAGAAACTTCTATAGAATTTCCAAAACGCGCAAACTGGAAAACCGAAAGAAACGCGTTCCGTATATATACTCAGTTTTAAACTTAGAAAGATAAAAATTCTAGTAAGATATTATCAAGCTTCTTCAAAATTGACCAGTTTGGGGTTGTAAGTGCTTACGTAAGTGAAGGGGTTTCTTTGTCAAACTTACCCCTTGGTGCGGTTAGATATGATCACGCTTTTTCTAAATTGGTCAGTTTGCGGTTGTAAGTGCTTACGTAAGTGAAGGGGTTTCATAATAATAATCAGCTAGGCTAATACCCATGGCACCACCTTAGTCCTAAGTCATCAAGCGATTTTCAATGCTTTTAAATCAGGTGGCCGGGTTACAATGCGTAGGAGGGTGGTGGCAAGCCCTTCATGCCACGCGAGCCAACAGCTCCCTACACTTACCGTTAACCCCTACAAGTTTTTATGGGTTTCTGGTTCAAACTCCCAATAACAAAAAAGTTTGGCCACAAACCATAAAAGGAAAGTACTGAACATACGATTTGTAACTATATTAGGGAAAAATGAAAAATAAAACTTTGAAACGCGTTATAATTTATAAAAATCATATTTTTATCGCAAAAAAGTTTAAACCAAATTTTTAGAGACGTCATCGACCATCGCGCGAGATTACAATGCGTGAAAAGCATAATATTAGTCCGCCACGCGCGGTTATATAGTTCCACGATGGAACTACACTAAATGTTGAAATTTCACATAGTCTGACTCCCGGCATGTTTTCCTCCATGGTAATTTAGAGCCTAGCGCTGCTGATACAACGCCGCCGCGGCCGACAAGTAAATTAATTAACTTCCAAATCTACGTTGTAATTATAGCAAAGAATTCCTTTTTATTTTGGTTTAATTTCTGTCAGTAAAAAAAATTGAACTTAAATTGAAAGCTAACTACTTTATTTACTTTTCGTGGTCTCTCGCCATGTATTTCTAAAAGTAAACGCCTAAATAAAGAAATATCTTGGTTGTCTTCTTTACTTTCAATTCTAAATTTAATTCAATTCCGCTTTTGATTCGGAAAGAAAACTCGAAGGCGATTTCTATAAACGTAATTTAAAAATATCCGCGAGAAAAATAATACCCCGAGTATAAAAATTCAACTCTTAAATTTAATTGGCAAAGGAAACTTATCCGATGTTCGGCGTGTATAAATACGAATTGGAATAAGTTGGATTCGGAGATGTCCCCTTTTTAAACAAGACATCATCAAAGGAGCCTTCCAGAGTGGAAAGTGCAATTTAAGAAGAAGCGCAAACTTTCATTCCCCAAATATGAAATAAAAGGGAAAGGTGGAGACTAAATTCACCCCCTTTTTCGTACTCCCAAATTTTGCAAAATTAAATTTTCCCCTTCATTGAATCAACATTTGCTTTTCGTATAGGCTAGTCGAGGAGAAACGGGACTTGGTCAAATCGAACGCGCCCCGGTAAAAGACGGCCATAGTTTTAGAGAAAACGAAGGCTTAGTTGATAGTTCGTTCGACTCTATTAAGAACTTAAGAAGACGCGTTTTCGCTAGGCCTCGTCTTCGGCATCGATTGTCGTCTCGGGAAAACGAACGGCGGAGAACGGCCAAAGCGGGAGTCGTAGTATTTGATCAGGCCTCCAAAAACGACGAAAATAAAAAGATAAAATTGGTAACCGAATTTCCTACTTAGTACAAGTTCCGTTTTCGAGACCGGTGCTGGATTCTTTCCGTCTCGCGAAAAGGGGCCGCCGAAACGGGCCAGAAATCGAACTTCTGGGGGAGGCGACGCGTCCCACCCTCGGGCCTTGTCCCGGCTCTCTCTTTCCGGTATGAAATCTCGCTGTCCCCTTTTGAAAAGTCGGACAAATTTCGTTCAATGGATTGGCGGACGGAGTCGCGAATCGACCCGAAAGCCGATCCGGCCTCCCGCGCTCCTGATCCCGAAAGCTATTCTATTTTCTCCGGGCCCGCACTATAGAAAGAGTGCGCCAAGACGCCGCATTCCTGACGGGAAGAAAGCTTTTTGGAAATGATTCAGGGGTATCGCCGCATTCCTGACGGGAAGAAAGCTTTTTGGAAATGATTCAGGGGTATCGCCGTATTCCGTCGCCTTACTGACTTAGCCGCGTTATACCGTATATTGAGATAAGGCTGCGAATAAATTCGACTGACTGTAAATAATGTAAGGACCTTCGCCAAGTCGTAGCGGGTATCTCTACGCCACCTTATGGAAACGCGGTAAACGCGATAACGCGCCGCCAGTTGTAAATGCGGAAGCCATTTTAGCCTTGATTCCAAGCCACTCTTATGATCGAAAAAGTAAGCTCCTCGCAGTGGCGTAAATAGCGCCCCCGCAGACCCCGCGGCGGGGGGGGGGGCCCGAGAACTAGGGGCCCCCAAACGTTTATGATTAGAAAGGTGCTATTTAAAAGGGCCCCGAGTTGTTTTTCACGGGGGGGGGGGCATAGTTCCTAGTTACGCCACTGGCTCATCCCCTTTTAATTCAATCAAATCAACCCGATATCTCATTGGTTACCTAAAATCAGACGTCTTTCGATAGTTCAATAATAATAACAATAATCAGCTAAGCTAATACCCAAGGCACCACCTTAGGCCCAAGTCATCTAGCGACTTTTAATGACATTAATTCAGGTGGCCGGGATATAATGCCTAGGAGGGTGGTAAGCCCTTCGTGGCCCGCGAAACAACGGCTCCCTACACTAACTACTAACTATTATCGTTAACCTTAACAAATCTTTATGGAAAGAAGAAACCGAAGGTGGGGTAGTGGAGTGGTTAGCACTTTCGCCTTGCAGCAAGAGGAGCCGGGCAGGGCCGTGCAGAGGGGGGGCAGGGGGCGAAATCCCCGGGGCCTGGGTGAAAAGGGCCCACGAGGGGGGCCCCGTAGTTGTAGGGCCCATCGAAGAAGCTCAAGGGGGGGGGTGCAAATCAAGATAACTTGGGAGAAGGTTTCAGGGCTCAAGGGGGGGTGCAAATCGAAGGGGCCCGCGAGTAAGTTTTCCCCGGGCCCCAGGTTACCTCTGCACGGCCCTGGAGCCGGGTTCGATCCCAGCTTGTGGCACTGGGTGAAAACTCGGAATAACTCCTTCCGCGTTGAGTTTGCAAGTTCTCTCCCCACTGGTTTAAGGGGTTTTCCCCCGAGATCTCCGGTTTACCCTTCCATAAAAACTTGTTAAGGTTAACAAGGTAGGAAGCTGTTGGCTCGCGTGGCATGCAGGGCTTGCCACCACCATCCTACGCATTGTAACCCGGCTACCTAAATTAAAGGCTTTAAAAGTCGCTCAATGACTTAGGCCTAAGGGGGTGCCTTGGGTATTAGACCAGCTTAGCCTAGCTGACCCCTTTAACCAAAAGAAAGAAAAATTGCAAACTCAACGTGAAAGGATTTGTTCCGAGTTTTCTGCCCTCTCGTGGAATTTTTTAAAGATTACCATAAGTAAGCTAAGACTCAAGTGTGACAACGAAACAAAATCGAGTAGTTCACTTTGTCGTAATCGGACGTAGGCCTCAAATTACATGTTTATCATAACCAACTTTGTTCCAATTCTATAATAATTATATTTGATCGTAGTAAACGTTATATACACCTTTGAACGCATTTCAATTTTCAATAAGCCTGGGCTGTACTTAGAAAAGGATGATAAAATTAGCGAATAAGTAGAATAGTCCATTAAAAAAGGGAAACTAAAGCTAAACCCTAAACAAATTAGAAAAGGCTGTCAGTGTAGATTTATCTGACAGTTCCCACAGGCGTGGCTCCAGAGCAATATTTAGGGTGGGGGTGGGGGAGGGGGCAATCATCATGTTTCTTTAATTTTAAAACAGGAAAAAAATAAAAATAAATTAAACGAAAGGTAAATATTAACTGCAGCCTGAGTTCCAACAGTACTGACCCAAATTATTATTGGAGGTAATTCCAACTATATCCCCCCAAAGTGAAGTCACTCAATAGAATATGTCATACTTATGTATTTTATTTTACTCATGATACCAAATAGTTTGATGAATGAAAAAGGAATGCTTACAGGAACGATGACGTACTTAGACTTGTCGATCTTGTTTATTTTTGATACCTCCAATAAATTAAAAGTTCTTTAACGTAGCGGTTGACTAGGATCATTTTGGAAGGCCTGCGTTGCCGCTTATTAATTTGAGGTTCCTTTTGGGATTTGAAGGCGGCAAATCTCTTACAACGAATTAGACGGAACAAATTAATTGAACGTGACTTCTAAGCTTAAATTCTAAAAGTTTTCACATACACGTGAATATTTTGATAGTTGGGCTTAGTAAATAGATAGGTCAATATCGTCAATTTCTAATATTTCTTCTAATATTTCTTCTAATATTTCTTCTAATATTTCTTCTAATTTTTCTTCTAATATTTCTTCTAATATTTCTTCTAATATTTCTAATATTTCTAATATTTTTTCTAATATATCTAATATTTCTTCTAATATTTCTAATGTCTTCTATTATTTCTAATATTTTTTTATAATATTTCTTCTATTATTTCTAATATTTTTTAAATATTTCTTCTAATATTTGTAATATTTTTCTATTTTTTATAATATTTCTAATATTTTTTCTAATAGTTCTAATATTTTTTCTAATATTTCTTCTAATATTTCTTCTAATATTTCTTCTAATATTTCTAATATTTCTAATATTTTTTCTAATATATCTAATATTTCTTCTAATATTTCTAATGTCTTCTATTATTTCTAATATTTTTTTATAATATTTCTTCTATTATTTCTAATATTTTTTAAATATTTCTTCTAATATTTGTAATATTTTTCTATTTTTTATAATATTTCTAATATTTTTTCTAATAGTTCTAATATTTTTTCTAATATTTCTTCTAATATTTCTAATATTTCTCTATTATTTCTAATATTTGTAATATTTTTCTAATATTTCTAATATTTTTCTAATATTTTTAATATTTTTCTAATATTTCTAATATTTTTTCTAATATTTCTAATATTTTTTAAATATTTCTAATATTTTTTTAAATATTTCTTCTAATATTTGTAATATTTCTAATATTTTTTTTAAATATTTCTTCTAATATTTGTAATATTTCTAATATTTCTCTATTATTTCTAATATTTCTAATATATTTTCTAATATTTCAAATATTTTTTCTAATATTTCTAATATTTCTTCTAATATTTCTAATATTTCTTCTAATATTTCTTCTAATATTTCTAATATTTCTTCTAATATTTTGAATATTTTTAAATATTTCTTCTAATATTTCTAATATTTGTAATATTTCTAAAATCTTTTCTAATATTTCTAATATTTTTTAAATATTTCTTCTAATATTTGTAATATTTCTTTATTATTTCTAATATTTGCAATATTTTTCTAATATTTCTAATATATTTTCTAATATTTCTAATATTTTTTCTAATATTTCTAATATCTTTTCTAATATTTTTTAAATATTTCTTCTAATATTTCTAATATTTGTAATATTTTTCTATTTTTTCTAATATTTCTAATATTTTTCTAATATTTCTAATATTTTTAATATTTTTCTAATATTTCTAATATTTTTTCTAATATTTATAATCTATTTTCTAATATTCATAAAAAAAATTCTAATATTTATAATATTTTTTCTAATATTTCTTCTAATATTTCTAATATTTTTTAAATATTTCTTCTAATATTTCTAATATTTTTTAAATATTTCTTCTAATATTTCTAATATTTTTTAAATATTTCTTCTAATATTTCTAATATTTGTAATATTTCTAATATTTGTAATATTTCTAATATCTTTTCTAATATTTCTAATATTTTTTAAATATTTCTTCTAATATTTGTAATATTTCTAATATTTCTCTATTATTTCTAATATTTGCGAAAATTTTTCTAATATTTCTAATATATTTTCTAATATTTCTAATATTTTTCTAATATTTCTAATATCTTTTCTAATATTTTTTAAATATTTCTTCTAATATTTCCAATATTTGTAATATTTTTCTATTTTTTCTAATATTTCTAATATTTTTTTTAATATTTCTCATATTTTTTCTAATATTTCTAATATTCCTTCTAATATTTCTAATATTTCTTCTAATATTTCTAATATTTCTTCTAATATTTTGAATATTTTTTAAATATTTCTTCTAATATTTCTAATATTTGTAATATTTCTAATATCTTTTCTAATATTTCTAATATTTTTTAAATATTTCTTCTAATATTTGTAATATTTCTAATATTTCTTTATTATTTCTAATATTTGCAATATTTTTCTAATATTTCTAATATATTTTCTAATATTTCTAATATTTTTTCTAATATTTCTAATATCTTTTCTAATATTTTTTAAATATTTCTTCTAATATTTCTAATATTTGTAATATTTTTCTATTTTTTCTAATATTTCTAATATTTTTCTAATATTTCTAATATTTTTAATATTTTTCTAATATTTTTAATATTTTTCTAATATTTCTAATATTTCTAATCTATTTTCTAATATTTATAAAAAAAATTATAATATTTATAATATTTTTTCTAGTATTTCTAATATTTTTTTCTAATATTTCTAATATTTTTTTAATATTTCTAATATTTTTTCTTAAATTTTTTCTATTATTTCTAATATTTCTACATATTTATTTTAGCACATCGTGTTACGTCACGGAGTAGGGTAAAAAGAGTAGCTCTATGACGTCAATTTACTCTGTGGTGGCGCATAGTTTGAGTCGGGGTAAAAATGTTTTCTCAAAATGGCTGCCTATGGCCATTTTACCAGGTAAATAAGCAGATGATTTTATCAGTTCACCCTCTTTATACTCCCGCTTTTGCGGAGGAGTAAAAGTTTAGCCCGAAATACTCTGATCTAGAAGAAAAAATAGTTTCCGCTGTAGAGTTATTATCTCCACCAGAACAAGCGAATAGTTTAATTTACAAGGAGACATCCCGAGGCGTAACCCACCGATTTTGTTCAAACTCGGGGGATTGGTAGACCTTCATGTAACTTGAAAAATCCTAAAGGGAATTTATTCAATGGGCAACCGTTTTGCCATGGCAACGAAAAATGTTTTTGACAACAAAAAATTTAAATTTTCCCATTGAAAATAACATGGGATTCTGACCGATTCCTGTGAAAAAATTTTACAAATTTAAAAATTTCGAAAAAGCCAAAAATAGAAGAAATAGATAAAAATTGACAAAAAAACATCAAAACTGATAAACTTTTGATCAATTTGAGGTCAAAATCCCATGTTATTTTCTACCAATCCCCCGAGTTGGAACAAAATCGAAGGGTTACACTTCGGGATGTCTCCTTGTTAGTGTATAGCGTACACCTTTTGTTCCGAACAAGCGAAAACTATCCACCTAATGTGTTAGTTATTTATTCAACATACTGTAAATTCTTGTCATAGCTATTCCTGTATGCTCGCTTTATTCCTCCAAGTCAAAACTATCAATACACCAGTTTAATAAATTACTCTCCCTGTAGAAACTCCGCTTAGCCCGGCCCTGCTCAAACCAATCGCTCGTCGATTCCAGAATATATTCCGAAAATGGCGTGATTTCGAAACATTTCACATTTACGGCGTTGTACTATATGGAGAAATTCTCGCGTGGTTTCGCGTCTTAGACTTAGTTCGGGTGAGTCTCTGTAGATGGCGCGGTGGTTGTTCTCCATCTAAGCGGTCGGATGTCTAAATAAAGCTGTCAGAAGGTATAAAGGAAGGGCGATAAAAGAAAAACACGTTCTAGTAATTTGCATAGTGTTCATCTAAGGCGTGCGCGCGCGCTCACTGGCGTTTTTACTCTCGTTAGAAACTCTTTCTCTCTTCCGGGAGAAAAGGCCTTGTAAAACGGGAAGCCGCTGCCCCCAAAACTTTCGCCTTTTTACATTAAGACGCGTCAAGCCGTCACCTGACTGTACCGTCTAAGGCGGGGTTTAGAGTAAACTCTAACCTAATATTAAGTCCTCGTTACCAGCCCGCGACTGTAGTGTTAGCTGACGTTCGACTTTTTCGGGTTAGGGTGGGGGGGATAGGATTTAGGGCCAGTTTCCCTCCCCCTCCCCAGATCGTTGCTTGACGTATCTTGATAGATGAGTGCGTCCGGACGCGTCTTGGAAAACGCTCGGCATCGAGCGGCGGCGCGGGAAAAGTGGGACGCGATGCGCCAGCCGGGCCTTGGCTCGCCGAGGCTTAACGCTGTTTTATTTATATAAAGCTTAAAAATACGGTACCTCCGCCGCTTCTATCTCTACGCGTACTTCATCTTTATATTAAATCGGCTCCCGAGGAATTTTCGGACGCCTGGCTAGTTATATATCGTATCTTTCCTACTTCGCGAGATAGCGTTGTCTAAGAGATTAGGTACGAAGGCCCTTTCCCGCCCCGTGGAAGACTTTTTATACGTTTAGAAATCACTCTTTGACAAAGTTTTTATAGTATGGGTTTACGTTTTTAAATGTTAAGCCGTTTAAACGTTAAATTTTCATTTTTTATTGGCCAATGCTTCGTAACTTTGGAATTGATCGTTTGTAGGCTAAAAATAGACCCAATCTTAGCATGGCAAATGAGGTACTTAAACGGCGACATCGGCATTTGAGAAAATCTGAGATAAAATCTAGAAGATCCGCTCTATTATATAGGAATCAGAAACTTAAAGTAACTGGCTCTAGTTAGGTCAATACATGTCGTAACCATCGAATTGGGAATAAACTGCTAGAATTACAATTACGATTTCGGTTGCCATGTTTACGTGGGACCTGTTCTGAGTAGACTGTACGAAATTCATCTTTATAATTAGGTGGTAGCACCATCTATATTTTGTAAAGTTATATGGCTAAAAATAAATAATTATTAGCTAACTCACCGTGACTTGTGTTAAAAAGGATCGTGTTGACAGAATAAAATTATTTTTAAACAACTTCAAAGGTTTGTTTGTTACGAGAAATCATACATTTCAATTTCGCGTCAGATTCGCGCCAAAATTCAATTGCCATATAGTGGCCACCACCAGAGACAGATGCCGCCACGGTAGAACGATAAAGTTGATAAAGTTTCCTTATTGAAAGAAATCGGTCCCGCGCCAGGCAGATTTAGTTGTACCTCTATTTATTCCCAACTCAATGGTCGTAACGCGTGTTAGAAGATGATTTTTCTATATAGAATATATTTATCAAATTTACCCCCGGTACAAGTAGAGGGGGTAAAAAAAACGTCACCGGCGTCAGTTTTAGGGAACCAATGAAATACCGAAATGAGTTTATTGTTTTTAAGGGAAGGAAACCAACCACAGACTCGCATCATCCCCGCTTTTTTTTTGCAGCAAACAGAAAACAGCGCGTGAAATTTTTGGATTTAACGAAATAAAAATGAAAAAGCTTCTACAATACATTTTTTACTGTCGCGTTTACTCATCTTAGTACCTTCAAAACTGACTCTACTTGCCGTGAGATGGCGCCCTCTTAAAAAGCCACCTCACTTTCGAGACATAAAAAATTGATATTACTATCAGCGATACATGTCCTTCTTGGAATAGGTGGTCTGCCGTTGAACAAATAAACTTGAAGCTTCAAAAGCACGACTCGAAATTTTCGAACGTTTTATATAATTATAGAACTAGCGCGATACCCAGTTTCGACGAAGTCAGAAATTTGTAATTCGATCTGAGTACTAATAATAACAATTTAAAAAAATCTAGTTTAAGTTCACCATAGGAAAACAATTAAAAACTTTGCATATAAACAAATATAATAGACCCTAAAATTTAAATAATTCTACATAGTAGCAGACGACAGGATGATTAGGGAATTAGTTCATTATAAACTGATATAAGTCTAAATGACTAGATTCGCTTCAGTATCGTACATAGCTGCACGGACTCGTCTCAATTTCGAGCAAATTTGAGAGTTTGAGACCGAGTCCTTAAATATTCCGAGTTAAGTTTTGAGCACGAGACGAGTCCCTTCTCAATTTCATTAAATCACGTAGACCATTTAGAGCCCGAGTAGAGATCTATCGTTAGAGTTCTTATTGGTACGATTCCGAGACGAGCCCAAGTGAATGAGCACGAGCTTGAGACCGGTCTTGGGTTATTTCGCGTCTCGAAATTCTATTTGTTCAGAGGACGAAATCATCAATAATAGTCCACTGTTAAATTGAATGACGCACCCCCGTAACCCACGTTTTTTTTTTAAAGTCGTTTTTTACCGCCCATTTCGCGATTTCAAAACGCTGCTGTCGTTTTTATCACCTGAGCGGCAGCTTAGGTCTGTATTTGGTAAGTTCATTAATTTTTCTAAACTACAACAGTAGTATAATGTTAGCGGCAGATGTAATTTTACGTTATAAAGCATAAAGTAAATTTAGTTAGTTTCTTAATTTGTAGGTAGAGGGTTAGGTATTGGTATTTACGAGACAAGCCAGGGTACACGAAGGGGAAAATAAAAGCGAATGGACGAAACTACAGCAATGGTTAAAATGCCGTAGGACACAAGATAATGGCTTAAAGCTTGCAATTTCATTGTCGCGTATCCTATCTTTTCTAAAAATCGTCTGAACTGATTTAAATAAAGCAGCATTCATACCGTTTTCAATTGCATTTTTCGGGATTAAGCAAATAATACTTATTGTTTAAATTAAAAATCATATTTTGCGGGTTCTAAAATTGCAAGAGAGTTATGGTAAGCTGTCCATTTTATTGGAGGATGCGTGTTAAAAAGCATTAAGGCTTATGTACAGGTACATAAAATCCCCTTTACTCATAAAATAACTAAAAAAACATGCAGCCATTTATTTTTGCTGAGTCATTATATTTTTTTGTACTGTGTAATAAAATTTGTGTTGAGTCGAGGACTCAAAACGAGTGAGCCCCTAATATTTATTCCGAGCCCTAGTCTGAGACGAGTCCTAAACGAATTGTTTAGGTAAGAAGAGCCCGAGACGAGCCAAATTTGTTAACTTAAGAAAATTGAGCTCGAGATGAGACGAGGGAAAAAATGAAAAACAAATGAGACCGAGGTCCACATGAAAAATGAAGCTCAACACGAGTCCGAGACGAGCCGTTTCAAACCCTGTCGTTTAACCTGAGTCTGAGCTGAGCCTGTACAATATTTTTCCTTAAATTGAGCCAGAGACGAGCACTTAAACGTTTGGGTAAAAATTTTGAGATGAGCCCGAGTCCAACTCGGGCCGTGCAGCTCGTATCGCGAAAGATCCATTCGTCTAGCTCTATAATTAAAGTAAGCTTCTCTCTGGCCACCGGTGTATTGAGGTTGGAACACTTTTACAGGCGTTAGTAGATCAAAAATAGACTTCAATTCTAGTAGTATAGTTCAGCATAAAGTACAATCTTTTATATTATGAAAATCCGAAAATCCCCTTTTTCCAAAAAATTGGATTTTAAACCACATATATATCTCGAGCGTGACCAGGCGCTTGCTGTTAAATGTTTTAAATTTTAATTTCACGCTGGATTAGACGTCTTAAATCTCTTGATTCTCTTCCACCGCCGCCGAACTTCTTCGAAAATTAAACTTAAGGCCTTCCTAGGCGCTCCGCACGGCCTTTTGAAGTTTTAATAACGTAGGATGCCCGACTCCGGTGGGGTTTTTTTTCGAGAATACCCTCAAAAAAATTATGAAGTACTTGGAAAAGGAAGAAGCGCTTCCACACCGACTCTTTCTAACTCCTCTCAGAGAAAGAGAGCAAAAAAGTTCCCCAATCCTATCAAGGGAAGTTCCCGCGTCTTCATCTTCCGACGTGGGCTGCGATTGTTCGAGTTTCCCCCTTATCCAATCGTACTTTATGGCTGTCCGTCGTTAAGGACACCCCGCGGGTTTCTATAGATTCCCCTTCTAACCAATTATCCACGAATATCTAAAGTTTTAACGACCCTATTTTAATTCACCCATTCGCTCACCTAAAAGTTGACCTTAATTCAAGTTCGGGGTTAACGATAGTTTGGAAAGACTTTTGAACTCCAGTCTCCACTGGGAAATGTGGTCTGCGATCCCAATCTTCAGTCTCCATTGGAAAATGTGGTCTCTAGTTTTTAATGGAAGGTTTGGTTTATGATCTCCAGCCTTCATTTTTCACTGTGAAATGTGATCTCCAGTCTCCACTGGTAGGTATGATCTCCAGCCTTCATTTTTCACTGTGAAATGTGATCTCCAGTCTCCACTGGTAGGTATGATCTCCAGCCTTCATTTTTCACTGTGAAATGTGATCTCCAGTCTCCACTGGTAGGTATGATCTCCAACCTTTGTTTTTCACTATGAAATGTGATCTGCAGTCTCCACTGGAAGGTATGATACCCAGTCTCCCCTGGAAGGTATGATCTCTGGTCTCCAAATCTCCAGTCTCCACTGGAAGGTATGATATACAGTCTGCCCTGGAAGGTATGATATACAGTCTCCCCTGGAAGGTATGATCTCTGGTCTCCAAATCTCCAGTCTCCACTGGTAGGTATGATCTCCAACCTTCGTTTTTCACTATGAAATGTGATCTCCAGTCTCCACTGGAAGGTATGATACCCAGTCTCCCCTGGAAGGTATGATCTCTGGTCTCCAAATCTCCAGTCTCCACTGGTAGGTATGATCTCCAACCTTCGTTTTTCACTATGAAATGTGATCTCCAGTCTCCACTGGAAGGTATGATACCCAGTCTCCCCTGGAAGGTATGATCTCTGGTCTCCAAATCTCCAGTCTCCACTGGAAGGTATGATATACAGTCTCCCCTGGAAGGTATGATCTCTGGTCTCCAAATCTCCAGTCTCCCCTGGTAGGTATGATCTCTGCTCTCCAAATATACAGTCTCCCCTGGTAGGTATGATCTCTGGTTTTTAGCCATTGGGTCTCTACTGGAAGATTTGGTCTCTTATCTCCAACCCTCCAGTCTCCAACGGAAAGCTACTACAGTTTGATCTTCTCCAAGCAATTAAAGAGAGCAGAGACTAAAACGAAAAGTCGTCTGTTAACACGTGCTACGATTGGTTTATAACGTAATTAGAGTCAATCACGCTTACAAGGCGTAATGTAGACCTATATGAGATATGAAATTTCCCAAAAGGAGACGTTGCACTACCTATTCGTTTTGCTATAGCAACCGAAAATGTTTTTGATCACTTAAAACAATAAAATCTCCATTTATAAAAGCATGGGATTTTCTCGGTTTCACAGGGTCCTAGCTACGAAAATTTTGAAAAATTTTGAAAATCACGAAATGTGTAATTTGGACCACATTTAGGTAAATTTCATCAAGTTTGGGTAAATTGAAACATTTTTAGGGTAAATTTGTAACAAATATTGGGTAAAATAAGGGAAAAATCTTATTTTGGTTGTAAATGGTCAAAAACATTTTCGGTTGCCATGGCAAATCGAATGGGTAGTGCAACGTCTCCTTTTGGGAAATTTCATATCTCATATAGGTCTACATTACGGCCGACTTTGAACTAAATCGGCAATAAACACCTCGGGTACTCTCCTTGTTAGTGAAATTATTTGACCCACTAATATTTTGTTAAAAATAAAATACTTCAGAAGTACCTCTCTTATACGTTTAAAAAAAATAACACCAAAGGCCTATGGGCTTCTCGCGGTGACCGCTACGTCGCTCTATGTCAACTGAAAAGGCTAATTGATACGTTTATTCCCATTCGACCGAAATCCCATTCGACCGAATCCCATTCGACCGAAAGAATTTTAAAATGTAGCCCAATTGGCGGGGTGATTTGTTATTTTATTTATAAGGTATGTACTATCGAAGATCCATGTTTAGGTTAGGTTAGGTTAGGTTAGGTTAGGTTAGGTTAGGTTAGGTTAGGTTAGGTTAGGTTAGAGTTGGTTAAGTTTACTATTTCAGTTTTGGTTCAGTTACTTTTCTTGACTAGGTGAAGATAAAATATAATTCATGCTCATTCCATTTTATTTTCAAATAAATGCATAGTACAAAGACATTAAAATGGCATAGCTAAATTCATAGTAACTAAATTGAAAACAAAAGCCAATTTATATAGCAGCGTTCGGTCGAATGGGACACATAAAAACCGCACGTTGCGGCGGAATTCGGTCGAATGGGGCACCTCAAAAACCGCCTTCGGTCGAATGGGATTTCGGTCGAATGGGACTAAAGCAATTGATACATTGTCAAAATTACAATTTTAGTGATGGAAATCTAGCGTTAGTTATCGCGTACAAACTTCCAAAAAAGATTTCGAGTCTGCTATATTTGCTAGAGTGGTTTCACACACTCAGTCACCGATATAATTCGAACTTCACCTCTTGTTTCTTTTTGTTTATTCCAGGATGGTGTATGAGCAGAGCTTTCTCACCTTTCCGCATTAGGGCCTCTTAACCGATACGTGTTCGTTGTTCTAATCGAGTTCTTTAGTCTTTCCCAAAACCGGAAAAAAATCTTAGTAAGTTGTAAGCCAGCGAGAGAAAAGAGCGCTGATATTTGTCGTGGCGTCTGTGCAGTTTGGAGCGAACATTGTTTTGACCGTCATCCGTCGTCGCGCGCCTTTTAGTCTTCTGGATTACAATCACTTCGAAACTTCGTTATGGCGGCCTGTCTTTTCTAGCTAGAGTCCATTCCCCGAACTTTAATGTTCTTTTGAGCTTTTTAGCCCCGGCTGCGTAACCCGCCGCCACGCAAAAAAAGAAATTCGATTAAGTCTTCCGTGGCTCAAGCGTTGTTCGCTATGAATAGAAGGTTTTGATTTTTTTTTTTGGAGGTTTCATCTCCTTTTTTTATGTAGGTTTTTGTTTTAACGGCGCAAAAATGACAAATGAGATCTGGCTGCTTGGATGGGGTTCCCATTTCGCCCGGGGCTAACAAAGCGTTACTGCTATTTCGATTTTGGTGAGCCTGCAGTGGAAGAAATAATTTCGCGTCTAATTTTGAAATTCGGATTTTCATAATTAATTGTTAGAAACAGGAATTTTTTGTCGTTTCACTTTGCTTCAATGACGTTCGTTTGACAAATTATTAATTTTTCTGCCCCTTAGGATCTTATAAGTTATAACAAAAGTATATAATATAACTATTTCGAGATAAGTATTACCGTTTAAGCCCGGGGTATCCAAATTCACGATTTTGGCCTTCAAAAGGTTGGTTTCGAAAATATACCAAAATCTTATAATAATAAAATAACTACCGTAAAGATGGGTGATTTCAGGATATTTTGGTCGGGTGGGCCACAGACCACCTACCCCAAAAAGGACATGTATTGCTGGTAGTAATTTCAATTTATTGGTCTCGAATGTGATGCGACTTTTTTAGGAGCGCCATCTCTCGGCCAGTAGAGGCAGTTTTGAAGGTACGAAGATGAGCACGCGCGATAATAAAAAATGTATTGTGGAAACTCGCTCTCACACGACTTTTTAATTCTAATTTTGTAAAATAAAGAATTTTCACATTCTACTTTTTGTTTGCTGTAAAATAAATTTCGAAACACCTTTTTACGAGGTTGATGCGAGTCCTTCATGCAATAGGTGGTCTGTGACTTGACCAAGCTCAGTGGCGGACTGGGTCTAATATTTTGGGCTGCCAGAAGACAAAGGGCCCCAGCTTTAACAACTATAACGCTATCATGTTTGAGGGGCCCCCTTCATGAACGGTCCGTGGGGCCCACCTGCCATCGGGCGGGTTAACTCTATGACCAAGCTTCCATACTTCCCCAGAAAGTTATGGTTATTGGGCTATGTGGTCTGTGGGTAGGTCAAGAAATTTTTGTGACCTCTAAATAAATTTGGGGTATCTTTTTTATTTCCTAACAAAATAGGATTATTCTTCAATTTCAATGAATTTAGTAGAATTTTAAGCAATTTAAAAGTTAACCCGCAATATTGATAGCGAAGGTACACGTTTCAAGTAAATTACGTTATCTGTGGACGTAGTTCGATATTTTTCTCTAAGATAAATACTATATACTTCTTGTAATAGCTTCTAGTTGAATTTGTGATATTATTGAAACTAACCAAGCGTTGTTATACTAACAATAGAAATTATATTGACACATATTTCTTACCTAAAAACATTTTTAATATCAAAGATCCCTTGTAATTAAAGATCTGTGTTTCTAGAAACTTTATTCATTTTGAGCTAATTAAAAAAACGTGATGACTAAAGCAAAAAAATTAATTAAACTAGATATCGGAAATCGATGAAAAGTGTTACTTTAGAATAATAACATCGTAACTTTATCGTAACCATTTTTATTCTGTAATTATATATAACAGTTTTTGCGATAATAGAGAGATTGAAGCAGAAGATAATAAGGATGTAATCATCTAAATTTTCCTAAAGAATTGAAAACATTTAAAGATTAACTGTTCAGTGACTTTCTAGATCCAGTAAAAATAATTATCAGGTAAAAATAGTTTTGACAATTTTAATTACTATTACTAAAACTTAACTAATACCATAAGTAACATAATACTCATAAGTATGACACTTGCTATTGTTTCAATGTTAATTTTCTAACCGAACTTTTTTTAAACTCTGACACTCCCAGCTAGCTCTAACCTGGACTGGCAACCGAACTGAGTAGGTTCGTATCGTTCTTGTCAGTAGTTTTTCTTTAAATGGGAATATTTTAAACTCTACGGGGTCTCTGTACTGAACTAAACCTAGATTGCGCAATAACACTGAAAATCATTTCGGTGATCATTATTGCAAATTGGCATACTTATAGGTATTATGTTACTTATGCTAATACTTCACTAAAAATCATCGAAACTATTTTAACACTAAATAAATGTTCTATCTATGTGTCGAAAATAGCAATATTAACCATTTTTATAAGACGATATTTTCGTAGGTAAAATATTATTATAACGAATTCGCGTTTTTGAAATTCTACAACATCATATATTATTTTTTTTCGTAACAAATCGCGCGGATCTAGCAAAGAAAAACTCTTCAGGAATATTTATCATACGAAAAACATCTTTTTCCCAGCCAAGAGCATTAACCATTTGATATACTTGGTACTTTCTAGCGCGTGATCCTGGCGCATCTGGGAAAAAGGTTCTCACCAAGCTCGGATTCTCAATTATTGTAATTGCCCTTGGGTTTTCCCTCCATTGCCATTTTTTTATTACCCTCCAAATGAATTCCTAGAACTTTAAGCCTCGGTTTGGGCAGCGCTGGATAAGCCTAGGCTTAAGACCAAAATTTACTCCGTATTGTGGCCATAAAAAAGCCATTTGATGTGGCGGTGCCAAAGCTAAAATGGTTTCGAGTTTTCTAAGCCATTTTACCGTGAAAAAAATGCCGGCGACAGTGCGTATTAATATTTCGTGGTGAAAATTCAAAATTTTCTTTTTAATAAAAAAATCTCGAAACATTTATTTTTATTTTTATATTTTTTTTCCAAATGACAACATTTTAATATTATTAAAAGATTTTTTTAAATATTAAATTTCCTTGTATAGTTGAAATACGATACTGCACTAGATTAGGTTACCTGAGTTTGAAAACGTCGTAACATTAAAACCCAAGTTTATTTTTTTTAATCAACAAGTTATAATAGAAAACGGTCTAGTTACTATATTTTTACTTGGACATTTTCATTTCAAAATATCCTAATAAAATAAACGACCTTTTTACAAACAAATAAATTCTATAAAATTACCTTTTAAAAATCAATAACATCCTAACTTTCTAAAATGCACTTTTTTGTATAATATTTTAAGTTATTTATAAAATTAAGGTATTTTAATTAAATAAAATACAAATTACTATATACTCATTCTTTTAATATCGAAGAATTTATTATAGGAAAAAAATTATGTGAATTATGGAAAAGATCACCCCAATTTCCGTAGAAAATATTAAAAACGAAATTACGATAAAATTAGAGTTATGACGTTTTTAAACTCAGGTAACGGCTTTTGATTACCGGATGGAACTGTTGCGCCATCTACGATCGTTCTTTTTAAATAACTTTTAAGAAGAGTTAAATGGTACGTTGGAAAGAGAGTAAGGAGGAGGGAGGTCTAATAACGCGTCTTTTTATCCCGATTTTTCAGGCGTTCGGACGTAAAAAGGCTTAGAGAATTTCGCCGCCTCTGCCGGCTGACTTTTAATATCGCTTTCCCGGAGAAAATTGGTACTTCGAAAGCTCCAATGAAAACAACTAAATGAACAGCGTCCGCGTGATAGTAGGGTCTAGAGAGAGAGAGAGAGAGAAGACGGCCCTTCGCAGCTGCTTCTCTTAAGCCTTGGCCACTTTTTTTATTTTGTTGGTAGACGCGTTTTAGCGCCGGCTGCCGAATTCCTCTCCAAGTGAAAAAATATATAAAATCCTTTATCTTAGCGTCGCTTCTTAGGAATGGAAATCACTTGTTTTTTTTATGGATTTTTGTGCGCGCTATAACTTTGAACATGAGTTGAATTTTGGATTTAATTATTGCAGCCTTATATAGAATTTTAGCCGGCCTTTCTAAAGCAAGCCAGTTTTGGTGCGAATTACATTATCATGATTCAGAATACGGAATTGCTTTCGTCTCATTGTAACGTTGATTTTTATTTGTATGGAAGGAAAACAGTTATTTAGGATAGTGGCAGGCCCGGACTGGGTCCTTTGGGGCCCTCGACTAGAGACTGAAGAGGGGGCCCCTTACCGGGTGTGGAGTAAAAATCGAAATGGTTATTTATAGGACAACAAATTAATTTGAAACGTCAAACGCGTCTAAAGGACCTTTAGGAAAAATTTATTATAAGCAATTTGGGGCCCCCTTGAGCCGGGGCCCTCGGTGATCGCCAACCAGCCGACCTGGACAGTCCGGGCCTGGATAGAGGACATGCTAATCCAATAGCGGAAACCATTTCATTTTGGTTCAACAACAGTTAGGTACGTATCGCGAGTATAAATGAAAGCTTGACCAAAACATGTTGTCTTTAACTAGTAGAAGTTTCTAACTACACGTTTTCCATACAACATCTTTTTGAATAGACTGCGGGTTCGTAAGTCACATAATATCTGCAATAAAAAAAATGTTTCCACTCCTTCAAATGCAATTTCTAATTGCCCCTTAAAACTCTCCTTGGCCCCCACACATGTTCGTCCCTTGAAATAAATTCGTAGGAAATTAGATTTAAATTTTATTATTTAATTAGTTTAATATTATCATTGTACTATTCTATGGTTTTATTTAATTATTTTTTGAATGTGCGTTATTCCTATTTCCTTCAAGCGTCAGTTTTCGGAAGCTTGCGTGTGGAACATGGTGAAGCAGAAGCTATTTTAACAGGGTTGCCAATATCTTCGACTGACCAACTACAGAGTGACCATTCCGAATCTTCCCCGAAGATGTCCGCGGATGCCTGTCGTTGTTATGGCAAGCCTCAACCTTGAATTCTTCCTTTCTGCTATATAAAGTGAGACTCGAGTGCTTATCGAGCTTTTGTCGCCACTTCACGTTAGAGTTTTCCCGTACCGCTTTTTCCACGATTTTGGTCCAATCGGCCACCATCTTCGCCTCGTTTCAAGAGTGTCCATATTCATAGCAGCGGTCCAAGATTTCAACTCTCTTAATCCAAGCAGTCGGATGACCAGTGACCCGTAGCTATCGGTACACTTTGTTCCCGGTGCTCCAAGTGAATCAAAAGTCTACTACACCGGTGGTCTCATCATAATGCCCTACGCCAGTGTCCTCAAGCCCGGACCGGTGACAAATCCAGCATGGGTAGCAGAACCCTACTACTGAAAGTCGCACCTTTGACGCGAGCCACTCAACCCGAAAAAAAGGCACAGCTAATGGGACGACCAATTCCCACTTCGCGCACAGATGTGAGATAGAGAGTGGATGCTGTAGCAACTCCAGCCGACATCCTACCTACGTAGGTAGAGAGCGACACCCTTCAGAAAGAGCTCCTAAAGGGGAACGACGGGCACACAGCAGCCCAAGTAACCCGGCACAGCTGGCACCGGAGATCCCGGTGTGACCCCAAAAGGCCGGGAAACAGGACCACTGCGCCTCATACGGAGACCCGCCGAACCACAGCAGGCTACGCAGTCCTCCGAGGCGGCCAGTAGGCCTGGACCCTCTCCGTTAGCCTGAGCCGAAACCCAGTTTCCAGCCCATACCTGACCGAAGTCGGAGATGGAGATAGGACCATTTGATAAGAGCTAACATCTCCCAGTGCACCACCGCCCTTATGGGTTACAAGAGCCGGACCCCGACTCCCCGGTAAAGCCACCAGTTATTGCAAACTCTGACCCATTAAGAAGACACGCGAATGAGCCAAGCCTGCATGGTTTGACAATTTACCGAGTGGTTCCCTTTCTACGAAGGTCTACCAAACCATTTCGCCCTTTATCGCCGCTTTCGCATTCATGACATTTCCACCAACCCCGGATTTACCAACTGGAATTTGTGATTGTTCAATTGTCGTTAGCGTAGATGAAGCTATTCACAGCGATGAACTTCCAGGCAGTGCGGGTGACAGTTTACGGATTGTACGAGTGCGATCCTTTGCGCTTGATTGCGCCCTGAAGGGCAGGACTTAGAGCGAATCCTGGCTTCACATGTTTCTTGATAATCACTCTTCGCACTAAAAGTATTTTACATTTTTCGCCTCCAAAGACGAGACCGTAATCAGTGGCGAAAGTGCCGCGCATATTTAAAAGGCGTTGAAGATCTTCCAGAGTCTCAGATATCGTATTTAGGTCATCAGTGAAAAATTGACCAGTTAAAGTATACGAAATTTCAGTCGGAGATGAAATCCAAGAACTGATCTGGATAGTGCACGATCAAGCGGTTCCAAGTACAAGGTGTAGAGAAATTTGGTAAAAAAGAAGACCCTTTTAGTTGACCTATTGTTCCAATACTTACATCAAGTTATTTTTTACAATAAACAGTACTTAATCCCTATCCCACCAAAAAGTTTAAATTAGCGCCATCTAGTATAAATAAAAGCGTTAATATAGAACCTCTTAGGGCCGTAAATATCTGTTTCCTCGTAAGGAATTTGGCGAATCACTCTACTACCACGAACTATAACGCGTTATAGCGCTTTTAAATGTATATCTACGATAACCCCCGCAGCGGATGATTGTGAATATTTTTATATCTTGGCCACTATACGGCCATTGCATTGAGAGGACGGTCACTTTCAGCCATAAAAGACGGCAAACTGTCGTAGAGCGTTGGCGAGCGTATTAGCGAGAATATTGTAGCATCGTAAGCGCATCCTTCTCTTTGTTATCCGACCGTGTTTTGGAAGGAGATAATATTGGGCTATTACGGCTGCTGGCCCGCGGCTGCTGCCTTGATCATGTTTATCACTTCTCCGAGCTTTTCTAATAGTTTATACCGCCGTTTTTTCTACGACAAAATTTACGATCGGCGACGCGCTGGAAGAGATATCAAGAACTTATTGAGGATTATGAGAACGGTCAAGTTTAACCGTGGCTAATAACAGAAATATTAGTAGAAATTATGTTTAATTCAGAGAAAACGGCATGGTATTAGAAGATAAAACTTATTTTATACAAGACGTTTCGAGCCGAGGCTCTTCTTCAGTCGTTCGTTAGTTTTAATTTAATTAAATTAAAACTAACGAACGACTGAAGAAGAGCCTCGGCTCGAAACGTCTTGTATAAAATAAGTTTTATCTTCTAATACCATGCCGTTTTCTCTGAATTAAACATAATTTCTACTAATATTCACCATGGTAAATAATAAGTTTAATATAACAGAAATATTGTCATCATATGTCGAATTTAAAAAACCTAATAGTTGGTTTATCCAGGTTATAATTAAAATTTTATTCAAATAGTAGAACGACTTAGCAATTGATCTAAGACCTCAGATAGAATTCAAAAACCCTTATCATGGTGAAATTTGAACTTGTAAAATGGTTTATCCTAGTTACAATTAAAATTTCGTTAAAATAGTAGAACGACTTAGCAATTGATTCTGAGATCTCAGATAGAATTCAAAAACCCTTATCACGGTGAACTTTGAACTTGTAAATGGTTTATCCTGGTTATAATTAAAATTTCATTCAAATAGTATAGAATGACTTAACAATTGATTCTAAGATCTCAGATCGAATTTAAAAACCTTTATCATGTTGAACTTTTAACTAGTAAATGGTTGATCCTGGTTACAATTAAAATTTCATTAAAGTAGTAGAACGACTTAGCAATTGCTTCTCAGATCAAATTTAAAAATCTAACTTTGTCGCAAATTGGTTCGTGCTTATTAATAATTCAACTTTGTCATACTAGCAGCTATTTATTGTAAATTTAATTAAAATTTTATAAAATTTAAATTTAAATCTCTAAATTCGCCTTTAGTTAAATAATTAAGATATTCATCGAAATTTTCCGTTGCTAATTGTACCCGTTTGCATCAAACATAAAATTATTGTTCTTACGAACGATACTAGATGGCGCTTTACAATTGGGTAAAATGTAGAGTTTCCGTTCGAGAGAGGAACTCAACTCAGTGGCCTTGAAGATATATTGAGAACATCAAAGGCGCCGCAAAGGAGCTTTACGCGGATGGACCGATGAAGTAAAAAGGTTAACACGTCTGAATGGTATTCGATCGATTTCCACCGGAAACTTTGGCGATTGATTTTGCGATTTTGACCAATGAAATCCAATTTTGAATCTCATATTTTTTTAACATTATACTGTATGGGTTAAAATTGGAAAGTTTTGAAAAGATTTATTATGCGTAAAAAAATTCAATTTCTTCGAGCTCTTTGCATTAATAACTCAGAAAATTGAGATTATTCATTATATCCAAACATTATTTTCAATTCGATCTCGATTCACGTTCTATTATTATATTAGTTCTATATAATATAATGTAATATAATGCCATATAATTAAATATATATAATGAAATGTAATCTAATGTATTGTAATATAATGCAATATAATGCAATGCAATGTAATGTAATGTAATGTTTTGTAATATAATGCAATATAATGAAATATATATAATGAAATTTAATCTAATGTATTGTAATATAATGCAATGCAATTTAATTTAATGTAATGTTTTGTAATATAATGCAATGCAATTTAATTTAATGTAATGTTTTGTAATATAATGCAATGCAATTTAATTTAATGTAATGTTTTGTAATATAATGCAATGCAATTTAATTTAATGTAATGTTTTGTAATATAATGCAATATAATGAAATATATATAATGAAATGTAATCTAATGTATTGTAATATAATGCAATATAATGCAATGCAATGTCATGTAATGTAATGTTTTGTAATATAATGCAATATAATGAAATATATATAATGAAATTTAATCTAATGTATTGTAATATAATGCAATGCAATTTAATTTAATGTAATGTTTTGTAATATAATGCAATGCAATTTAATTTAATGTAATGTTTTGTAATATAATGCAATATAATGAAATATATATAATGAAATGTAATCAAATGTATTGTAATGTAATGCAATATAATGTAATGTAATGTAATGTAATGCAGGGCCATTCAATACTATGAAATGCAATGCAATATAAGGCAATGCAATGTAACGCAATATAATGCCATGCAATATAATGTAATGAAATGTAATGTAATAATAATGCAATGTAATGTAATGTAATACAGGGCCATTCAATACTATGAAATTCAATGCAATATAAGGTAATGCAATGTAATGTAATATAATGGCATGCAATATAATGTAATGTAATATAATGCAATGCAATATAATGTAATGTAATATAATGCAATGCAAAATAATGTAATTCAATGATATGTAATGTAATATAATGCAATGCAAAATAATGTAATACAATAAAATGTAATGTAATATAATGCAATGTAATATAATGTAATACAATAAAATGTAATGTAATATAATGCAATGCAATGTAATGTAATATAATATAATATAATATATCATCTCAGCAGGTTATCATTCCTACCAATATAAAAAACTGCATCCAATATATCGTTCAATTTTGATTTTTGCGAAGGTTTTTCGTTGAAATATGTATGAAGATTTGAAACCTCGCAACGTTTTCTCTCTTTTTTTTGTTCGTTCGTGGCGCCACCTATTTTCCATTGTAAAAGTATTAACGTATATTATTTGTCGATGGAATATAATCATATATATTCAGAGTTTTACTCCGTTATGAGGCGGCGGGGTGGCTTCTCCTTAAAACATACAGACTTCACCTTTTCTTCTTTGCGTTATTTTGAAATTCAACGCTCTTATTGAATCCAGGCTAGTATCGAAAGATTTCTTGAAAATAAATACTATTTATTTATTCACCTTCGGGAACCCAGACTCTCGCATTTTATATTTAGCTTTGATAGGCCCTTTTTTAATGGTACGTTTTTGAGTTTATGAGGGTTTGGCTGTTAGAGGAAAGATAGTTTTATAAATGGTAATAGCAGAAGTACATAATAAAATTCTGACGACAGAAGTATCCATCGAGGCAGTAGAAATGAAACAAGATCCTTCTATTGGGCGTTTTTAAACGGAAAATCATATATTTGTACACCGCATCCCGTAAAAGGTACATTATTCGAAAAAGGTGAATGCACAATACCAATATTGCACACGTACCTCCAATACATTTTCTAACGTTTCATCAATATTGGTACCTAAAATCCATATTTCACTTTTTTTTTATTATCCGTTGTTCTCTCACACCTTTAATCTCTCCATTTTTTTAGAATTTAAATGAGACTTGTAATTATTTTGTCTGGAAAAGTTCAGCACCAAATTTTAATTTTTTAAAATTGTCATTTGCAAACGTTTTGGTCTTAAATATAAATGCAAAAGTTAATGAATTAAAAAGTTCCACCTAGTGGGATTTTTTGAATTGCAGATATACACGGTGTTTCAAATGGTTATGCAAAAATTTTAAGTAGTTGTAGAAGTTTTTGCTGGTTACCTCGATTTGTTTACAAAGTCCTTTTTTACCTATCACACGAACCCAAACCTTAATGTTCGCATTTCCCTGCTGCTTGGTTTGGCGCTTGTTGCAGCCTATTTCCAAGGACTAGTAGGCCACACTTTGAAGCTCTCTGGCGCTCTTTTAACTCCTCGTAGGCAAATGGGATAAATACAGGCATACTTCTACAACTCACCCCCTACAAATCCTTAACATTTTTGCATAACCTTTTGAAACACCTGTATACATGTTTGGAGTTTGTCTCGGAAAATATAATTTAAATATTGTTAAGGTTTGTAGTTAGTACATTACAATGGAAAATATTTCATGGGGGACAACACGGTTGCTATTAATCTGTACTTAGAGCCTCAATAGGAAGATACTTTACGCTTGTTCTGGGATTTCGGAGTAGGCTAAGAATAGTAAAGGATTAGTAAAGGATGAAAAAATTAGCGAATAAGTAGATAAGTCCATTAAGAAAAGGGATAAAAAAGTTAAACCCTAAACAAATTTGAAGAAATTTAAAAACTTACAAATAGCTCGTACCAATATTTCTTCGAGCAAACAAAAAGACGCACTCGAAGATCTATTTGGTCCGAGTTTCGCGTCTTTTTGTGGACTTATCTACTTATTCGCTAATTTTTTCATCCTTTGCAATGCAGTCCATAGGTGGTTCCTTTTAACGTTGCATTAAGAATAGTAACTCATTGACGTTACTGATTCTGTGGTGGCGAATAGTTCGAGTCGGGGTAGAAATGTTTTATCAAAATGGCTGCCTGTGGCCATTTCAGTAGATAAAATCTGGATAAACGGACGAGTTAATCAGTTTACTCTCCTTACTTAATTCCGTTTTTGAGGAAGAGTAAAAAGTGTAGCGCCAATACTCTGACCTTGACCTTGAATAGTTTACGGTGTAGAGGAATTACCTCCACAGGAACAAGCGAATAGTTCAATTTAGCGATAAAAGTGTACACCTTTTGTTCTAGAACAACCGAAGAGTATCCACATAATAAGAAAAATTGGAACACCTGATACTGAACGCTTTAAAAAGTATTTTTGAACTAAAATTCCCTCAAGATTGCGCATTAAAAGAGCTGATATTGAACGTTTTAGTATCCGTCATTGGACAAAAACTCCCTCAATATTTCAAAACAAAACAGATTATATTGAACGTTTTACAATCCGTTATTGGACAAAAAAGTTTCTCAATATTGCAAGTCTTTAAAACAGCTTATATTGAACCTTTTATTATACGTTTTTAAGTATAAGTATAAATTATTTCAGTTTAAATGTCCATTTTTAAACAAAAACATCCAATTCTTCAATAGAAGAGCACCTAATATTGCGCGTACTTTTTTGCGCAATGTTGGACAAAAATACGTGCCGTTTCACTTTGGATAATTTTTCGTCCAATTTCGAATAAATTCTGAAGTTTGTAAAATGATTCTTACGCGGAAATGAAGTCGCCTCGAAATCTCGAACGCAATCATTGTTAACAGCGTATTCCAACGCCCTTCAAATCATTTCGTTGGAATCCAGGCGCGTTTAATGCTCGCCATAGAAGGCGGAAGTGTTTCCCTTTCCCAAACAATGGCACGCAAACATTACCCAATCGCCCCTTTCGCCTTGGCCCGCCATAGCCGTCGATGTCGAAATCGGGCCAATAGAACGTGGGTGGGATGTTGTCGTCCGCAGTCGATCGAGATTTCTTCCGTCAACTTTGCGGATCACGCTTTCGGTAGCCCCCTTCTCGGGGGATTGTAACAGCGCCATTTCACCCCGCGCCCCCGCAGAGAGAACGAACCCCCACACTCAACCCCCACACTCTCCTCGGATTAGCCTTCCTTCTTTAGTCCTTTTAAGTATATTTCTTTCTTGATCTGATTACGTCGTTTCCCCTCCAGAAACACGCGCGTTCAATTGACATCGGAACGAAGGCCCGCTCAAAGTTTTAATCTATTAGTTTTTACTTATCCCGAAGAATAATGTTCTTAAGCCTTTGAAATACGTGAGATCTTATAGGAAAATGAATTTATGTTTACACTTCTTGGTTAGGCAAGGGCGTATCCAGGATTTTATTTCAGGGGGGTTTTGAGGGAAAATTTCAAGGGGGTGCTGACGGAAGTTTCACTGATTTTTATTAGGAACCCCCCCCCCCCTTAAATACGCCCTTGTGGTTAGGTTATAGTTAGTTTGGCATGAAGGGCTTACCACCACTCTCCTATCGTTCGCCTGGGATAAAGGCATTATTGAGAACTTGCAAACTCGACGCGGAAGGAGTATATCCGAGTTTTCTTCGAGTGCCACAGGTTGAGTTCGAACCCGGTTCCTCTTTCTGCTAGGCGAAAGTGCAGAAGTGCTAGCCACTTAGCCACCCCACCTATATATACCTTCTTGGTACTTCCAATGTTATTCTATATGGTTTCTTTAGATAGTTATTTTACCGACTTTATAGAAACAAGATCTATCAAATCTTAAATCTGTTTGCATAGTTACCGAAATTAGGGATGTGCCTCCTATCAATTATATATTAATTTCTGGATTCAAATCAAATATTGTGAGTAAACGAATCTCCTAGAAATTTAGCAATTAAAGGGGAAACCATGTGATTTGAGAGGTTAAGCAGATCGCTCTAGAAGTTTGAACGGCCACGTCTAAAGTCACGTGATCATTCACCACGTTTATTTTTCGCGTTTATTCTTCGAAAACGGAACTTTTTATAACTTGAAGACGCCGTCATATTTATATCTATAGCGTTTAAATAAAAATGCTGAATATTATAATTTTCCTGCTCAACAAATCGAGGGATAAATATGGTATGCGGTTTCTTTTCTAGCATCGTGCGTTTCGACAATCTTAAATACTGGTTTAAATTGAAATGCACTTGAGCATCTAATATATAAAGATGAGTGTTTGTATACAGGGTGGAAGCTTCAGCCGTGGTTCAGCCTCAGTACTTCTCCTAGTACACCAGAGTGCTGCGGATGGAACACTTCTACAGGCGCTGGTAGGCCACAAATAGACCAATGGGAGAATTGGAAGCCTCAGCCATGGTCCGGCATCGGTGGTACTTCTCCTAGTACAACAGAGTACTGGGGGTGTAACACTTTTACAGGCGCTGGTAGGCCAAAAATAGACCAATGGGAGAATTGGAAGCCTCAGCCGTGGTCCAGCCTCGGTACTTTTCCTAGTACACCAGAGCCTTAACTCTTTTTGTAAATAATTTTGTAAATATGTTATTGTATTATATATATACTGCTTCTGGTTACCTTATGACTTTAAGTGATGAACTATTATGTTTTTTATTACTTCGCTTTAAAAATTGTAAATTCCTGCGAATCCATTGTATAATGGTTTCCTCCGTGATATAAAACGGATTTGTACCCCAAAAGGAAAATAAATATAGATAGATAGATAGACTGCGGGTGGAACACTTCTACAGGCGCTGGTAGGCCAAAAATAGACCAATGGGATAATTGGAAGCCTCAGCCGTGGTCCAGCCTCGGTACTTTTCGTAGTCTAAAAATATACCAATGGAAGAATTAGAAGCGCATCTTCCAAATGCTTTTTCGGGTGATTGGATAAAGATGCGCTTCTAATTATGCCATTGGTCTATTTTTGGCCTACCAGCGCCTGTAGAAGTATTCGACCCGCAGAATGAATGAATGAATTTTATTTACCCATAAGATCCCTTTTAAATCAGGGAGGAGCAAAGGCTCGCAGGTACATAATGGTAATACAGAAACAACAATAAGAAACGTTGATATAATAAGTTTCGAGTTAATATAAAAAAGGGGATAAAAAAGAACTTCAGTTAAATGAACATGTGCTATATACAAATATATACAAAATGATAAAATGTGACGTATAACACGGTCAGAGGGAGCAAACACTATGGCGTAGCCTTTCGTTTTTCACCGCGGACGGGCCACCAAAGCTTCAGAAGCATTTTAGTATTCTCAATCAGCCGGATATCGGGCTCATTATCAAACGCGAGGAGAGATTTAAGCGTTAACCGTCGATGGTCTTCCACTCTGGCACGATCCAATTCTGGACAATCTCGGATAATGTGGAGAAGGTCTTCATCACTCTGGTGTACTAGGAGAAGTATCGAGGCTGGACAACGGCTGAGGCTTCCACCCTGTATATTTTTGTCCGCTATAGGAATCTACAGTTTTCAACTTAGGTCGACCACATTTGGTATACTATCTCATGGTACCCTGACTGTGGTTTTCGACGGTTATGGTCGGCAAAACAACTTTAATTAATTGAATTAATTTAATAAATTTAAATTTTTTTAATTTTTTTAAACCTTCTTCAATAGACACTAGGCCGTATAATAAAAGGCAGATTATTATGTAATCAAAGTATTATCAATTGGTTAATATTGTCATTAACCAGTTGGTTATATTGAGTATGGTGCTATGTGTGGAGACAGTTATTGAAACGTTCTATTTTCGTGTTGAATGTGTCGGAGTTTCGTCACTGGCGCTTTTTCCTTGGTTATACAAATTGGCATATTTCCCCGGGAAATACCAGGAGATAGATACTACTCTTTGATCTTAGCCAAAAGACCGAGTTTCTTAGTTCTTTAGGCATACACACGAGAAAATCGTACATTATTGCAATTTAAAAAAAAATGTATCTTCAATAGACACTAGGCCGTATAATAAAAGGCAAATTATTATGTAGTCAACGTATAATTGGTTAAAATTGTCATTAATAGTCAGTTAGGCTAATACCCAAGGCACCACCTTAGGCCTAAGTCATCAGGCGACTTTTGAAGCCTTTAATTCAGGTGACCGGGTTACAATGCGTAGGAGGGTGGTGGCAAGCCCTGCATGCCACGCGATCGAGCCAACAGCTCCCTACACTAACTATTACCGTTAACCTCAACAAGTTTTTATGGAAGGGGAAACCGAAGAGCTCGGGGGAAAACCCCTTAAACCAGTGGGTAGAGAACTTGCAAACTCAACGCGGAAGGAATTGTTCCGAGTTTCCACCCAGTGCCACAAGCTGGGATCGAACCCGGCTCCTCTTACTGCGAGGCGAAAGTGCTAACCACTCCGCCACCCCACTTAAACAGTACGGTGCCATGCGTGGAGACAGTTATAATTGCAGCGTTCTATTTTCGTTTTGAATGTGCCGGATTTTCGTGTTGAATGTGTTGGAGTTTCGTCACTAGCGGTTTTTCCTTGGTTATACAAATAGGCATATTTCCCCGGGTAATACCAGGAGATAGATACTACTCTTTGATCTTAGCCAAAAGACCGAGTTTCTTAGTTCTTTAGGCATACACACGAGAAAATCGTACATTATTGCAATTTAAAAAAAATGTATCTTCAATAGACACTAGGCCGTATAATAAAAGGCAAATTATTATGTAGTCAACGTATAATTGGTTAAAATTGTCATTAATAGTCAGTTAGGCTAATACCCAAGGCACCACCTTAGGCCTAAGTCATCAGGCGACTTTTGAAGCCTTTAATTCAGGTGACCGGGTTACAATGCGTAGGAGGGTGGTGGCAAGCCCTGCATGCCACGCGATCGAGCCAACAGCTCCCTACACTAACTATTACCGTTAACCTCAACAAGTTTTTATGGAAGGGGAAACCGAAGAGCTCGGGGGAAAACCCCTTAAACCAGTGGGTAGAGAACTTGCAAACTCAACGCGGAAGGAATTGTTCCGAGTTTCCACCCAGTGCCACAAGCTGGGATCGAACCCGGCTCCTCTTACTGCGAGGCGAAAGTGCTAACCACTCCGCCACCCCACTTAAACAGTACGGTGCCATGCGTGGAGACAGTTATAATTGCAGCGTTCTATTTTCGTTTTGAATGTGCCGGATTTTCGTGTTGAATGTGTTGGAGTTTCGTCACTAGCGCTTTTTCCTTGGTTATACAAATAGGCATATTACCCTGGGAAATACCGGGTACCCCAGCTAGTATTAAATATATGTGAAATCGAAGACACATTTAAAGTAAAGCGGGGTACGCGAAACAAAGTGTGTATTTAGACAATTCTCACAGCCATATGTAAATATAAGGGGCGTCCTAGTATTGGTTAAACACGTTTTTATTTTCGTCATGTACCCGGGTTAAAATGTGTTAAAATTATATCGTAACTGTAAATGTTTTCTTTAGCAGTCAAAGTGAAAGCACGCTTAACTGATTTTAAAGAATTTAATTTCACGAACGTCTAGATACTCCCGACATTGTCGTTCAAACTTCTAGAGCGTCTTGTTTAACTTCTCTAATATGACAATTTATAATTATAAATGCCATTTGTGGATTAGTTTAGTTTTTAATGGAATAATTATTTTTTCGGAGATAAAACTATGATATGTATTATCAAATTTGGTCAGAGCAATTTTTTGCCTAAACCTCTAGAATTATTGTTTTACTAAATCTTAAACTTGACGAATCATCAAAATGGTACATTTTAAATATTTTTAAATCCAGTTTTCTTATGAGAATGGCGAAAGATAAATGTATGGTGCTTGTAAGTAATAATTTTAAATTTGTTCAGAGCGCAACTAGAAGCACCTTTCACAGGGGTGTCGCCATTAAAGACCGATTTTTAAATACCCAAAGTGTGTGCGGATGGAGCCAACCGTCTCAAACGTGGAAATTTAAAATGATGTACGGAAATTATTTATTAGAATGAAAAAAACTACTTTAGTTACACAGTAAAATATTTTATTTTGTCAAAAACAATTTAAAAATACTACATTTAGTACAGATACGAAATGTAGTATTTTTAAATTGTTTTTAACTAAATTGAATATTTTACTATGTAACTAACGTAGTTTTTTCATTCTTTTAATTACCATATACACAGGAGTCTTCTGCTAATTATTTATTTTATGTATAGAAATTCCTTAAAATAGGCGTTATAAGTCACACTTCAACCATCGATACTTACCTAAACATTATCTTTTTTAATAACTAATTACAATGGTGTAGGCCTCTAGTTATTTTATTCGTCATAGTCATGCTGAGGGAGTTCATACCTCCATCTAGTGGCGGAAAACGTTACTAAACTTTAATCGAAAACCCCAAAATTAACAAATATCAATTTCTCGTTATACGCATCTCGTCTATAACGCGTCCGAGTCAGGTCTTAATTAGACCAAGGACAGATTTTGAGATAAAATGTTTTGGAAGTGTCGGCTTTCCCGGGCGATTAAATTGGGGTTATTTTACAGAGGGGAGAAGGTTTAAATTGGGCTATTATGGATATCCGACACCCAAAACGTTTTCCTGATAAACGCTAAAAAGAAAAATTTGTACAATTAAAACCCTTTTCAACTTCCAATGTCAACTGCCGATGTCAAATCCAAAATTATGTGTAAAATTAGACGGAGATTGCAGGACAAAGACTCGAAATCCAACTGAGGAGAATCTATGGAACGTAAACTTCTTAAAGGCCTAGGATTTCTTCTGAATGTTTTCCTTTAAGTTTTCTTCCCGCCGCGCAAATATCCTGGTGGTAGGCCAACGTGTTGTGCGGTTGGCCTACCACCAGGATATTTGCGCGGCGAGAAGTAAACTTAAAGGAAAACTGGCAGAAGAAATCCTAGGCCTTAAACTTTTTAACGCGTTAAAAAAGCTATAGATTACGTGCTCTAGTCACTTAATTTAATCTTTACCAAATTCGCTTTTTTTGTAATTAAGCAGTCACTATAATCTAAACATTTCACCATTAACCTTTCAATTTATCCACAAACCAACGGGACGAAAAACTTTCAAGTCGGTCCAGTGGCGTAGACAAGGGGGGGGTTCCGTGTCCAACCCCCCCCCCTTGGATCTACCTTTGACTGTACTAAATTCCCACCCCCTTCTCGACCCCCCTCTTAACATCACACACTTCGACCCCCCTTGAGGAATTTCTGGTTACGCCACTGAGTCGGTCAAATCAGAGTTTCCAATAAGCGAATTTCAATAATATCTGACGTACGCGCAGTTAGACGAAAAGCAGACAAGGATGGTACTTTTAGTTATTTTTAAATCTGATAGATGGCGGCAGTGGCGTAGACCAGGGGAGGGTACAAACTACGTTCCCTTTGGTTCCAACTTTGTCGGCACTAAAATTTCACCTAACTAGAATTCATCACTTCTGAAACATATCTCCTAAATAAATGGCACTGAAAGAAACGTGAGGTCTTGCAAAGGAAGTGAAAAAGATCAAAATTCCTCTGTATGAGAACGCTTAATTTTATTTTGTATTTTATATATACATATCTATATATATTCTTATTTATGTGTTATAATATTTTGTATATTTCTGACTACTGATTTTGCTCCCCAAAGCGGAGTCGCCCTGATTTAAAAGGGTGCGTACTGTCCGCGAATCAAATAAACTATTCATTAATTCATTCACATAGTTTGAACCCCTCCCTCGAAGGATTCCTGACTACACCAGTAGATGGCGGTGCGGTTATTGAAACTAGCTTACTATCCTTTTCAGACGCGGCATACGAAACTGAATTCAGTAAACCACGTTCAATGTTTTATAACGAAATGTATATGAAAAACCAACTTTCGTTTCTTAATCCCGGTTTTTATAAGCTTCTTCTGAAAAGGGAATCACCCCTTTGATTCGCTTATTGGTTAACTTTTAACGATTACGTCCGTTCGAATACTCGTAGAGCGCGATGAGCTTCCGGTTCAATCGCGTCGATAATCCGGGCTGCGCGGGTTCTTAAGATTATGAAAGCAATCAGGAAGCAGCAAAAAAGCCAGATCGAAGGACGAAGGGCCGCGAAAGAGAATCGTCCAATTCTCGCTATCGGTCAAGAAGCGAGTTTTCTTTTCTTCGCGCGCGCTCCAGAAGTCGGAAATTACTGGCGAAGACGTGCTCTCGACTTGATTTGACTTCGGAGCTCTTCTATTTCGAGCCAAGGCCGACCGTCCGAGGTGGGCTCTACAGTCCCGCCTTCAACGTCGTTTTCCGTTCCGAGTGGCCCATCAGTATAGTATTGACTTGATAGGAAAAAGGGCCTCTTTTGTCGTTTTACCAGCCGTGGGGGTCAAGAGCCCCTTTTTATTTCGTTTTGCGGTGGGGCTTTAGCCCCCGCTCGATCCTCCGCCGCGAACTCCCCCGGGGCGAGCATCGATTCTATTCTTCATTACGAAATTCCAATAGAAAAGGGGCCGACCCAACAGTTCTAGTCCGAGAGGAGACCTTGCTCGAGTGCTTGCCCCCCTCTTACCCGCTCCCAGTTTACACTAGTTTGCACCCGGGTCAATTTGATCGTTGTAGCTCAATTCATCTAGAATGTAATCGTTAGGGCGTAAATTGTTTTTGTTTAAGCAATTCTGTCGCCCCCCCCCCCCCGCAACGAAAGGTCTCTCCCCTCCCTTTGATTGGAAGGAGGTTACAGCACCGAAATTTATCCCAGTTTTGGATACTTAGAATTTGGTTTAATATAATTTTAAAACAAATATTATACAAATGACATTGGAAAACCTATATCTGAAAATACATTAGTATTACCAAGGAATTTTTGCCTCATTTTGTCGATTCCAAAAGCAAAACTTTATTTCTTTTTATAAAAAAAAAACTTTTATACCTCAAAAATAAACTTTTATACCATTTATGTCGAATTAAACTATATACAAAATATGTAAACAGTACAATAATTCCATAGCATCAAATAGTTAGTTCATACTCCTTTGAAAATTTCCAAGCTAATCATGTATTTCCCAAATAATAAATAAAATAATTAAACGTAACAAAAATATGTAGGCCTATATAATAATTTGAAAAATAATAATAATTCACAAGCAAAATTTTTACTGAGAGCATGAGGTATGAAAAGTGATTAATTGATTGATCCGACGTTTTCGTACGGGATTTTGAATCTCAAGTGGTTCAGAAACTGATTATCAGATTTTAGAGCGTACAGGATGTATACGAATTTCGGACACCTCGTGATGCTTAGTACTGAACCGGGAATTTTTATTATTAGAAAATTTAACTTTGTTAAAGGGAATAGAACTTCCAACGCGTTCTTTATGGAAGACCCCATTATTTCCCCTTCACAATCAGCGATTATCAGCGCCGCAAGTGTGAAAAGCCATCGGAGGCAGCGGACAATATTGGGCGACAGAAATACCAGAGGTTATATTCCCTTTAAAGGGACTGTTAACAAATTTACATCACGCCAAAAATGTCCCTACATTAATTTTTTTTTAAATTAAGCTAATTTATTTATGGATTTACCGTAGAAAATAATCATGCTATTACGCATGAGAAAAACAAGTTTCAAATTGCTAAAGCAAATCAAAATAAACAGAAATTAAAATTTTTAAAAGGTAGGGTATTCAAAATATGCACCTCCTAGTGGCTACGTCCTCAACTATGCATTTCTGAACTAAATTTCGTGAAATGCATTATGAATGCGCACAAGCCGTGCGCGAACGTTTTTAAACTTAGAACCACGCGGGATAAATCTCCGCCGCGACACTTAGCACCGTAGCCAAGGCTTATTCACAATTTTAACGCTTCAAAACTTAAAATTGACATTTATCTTAGCAAAATTATTCATCAGAACGTAAATTAGAAATAAGAGTTGGGTTTCTGAATGTATTTATTTTTTAAAATTGAGATTTAGACGCGTTTTAGTGGCATTTATCAACCCGAGCGTGACTGCTCTACCAAAGATAATTTAAACCCTAGATTCGAATACTGAGAGCTTTCACATTGACGGTTTTGTTACGAAGCGTTTACCCTTTTCCAGCACGTGACCTCAGAAAAATCGGGCTCCATCGGTTGTAGCACGGCCAACTTCGATCACGCGCTGCCGCGCTATATAGCGCGTGATCGAAGTTGGCCGTGGTTGCGGTAAGGCGCAAACCATGGAGCGAATTTTTTCTGAGTTCCGGCGGGAAGTGGGTAAACGCTATCGGCAACGCGCGAGAGAGTGATTTCGAATCTAGGGTACGAGTTTAAATTATCTTTGGCTCTACCAAGTAAGATAATATTTTAGATGTAGAAATTTTGAAAACGAAGATGTCGCTACTGCCCTTTCGCCAACTTTGATCACGCGCTGTTTGCGCTACAGCGGCCAACACATTCGTCGAAATTCCGCGAGCAAGGATTTTCCCCCTATAAACTGTACTATAACGTGTAGGAGTTCAGCGCCACGCTCGGTTTTTATATTGACTTCAATGTAAAAACTATTCTAAAAATAATAATCCGCTAGGGGCGCTCACGTCATACACGTCTTTTGCTCATAGGTTAACACAGAAACGTCAACGAATGAGATGGCCGCTGTAGCGCGAGAGATCAAAGTTGGCCGTGGCCGTACGTTAATTTTCTTCTCGCATGGACAATGCCCTAAACATGGGGCTCCATGCTAGACCTTTACTTATGGGGTCCTTATGATAGGCTTATGGTTAAATCGATAACTGAGGCATCTGAAATCTGCTCGCATGAATTCGAATTAGTTTCGAGTTTAAAATATCTGGTTTGCATTTTGAAAATTTGACCTATATCAACTGATCTAATAAAATCTGAGCGTAAATGCGGATAATCTTATATCTGAGCTATCGTAATTATTATATAGAGTCGGTTGCAAGCACTAGCTAATTCTTTTATATCGGGAGTCTAGAAAATTTAGTGGATACGATATGGCACTGTAGTGCTACGATTTAAGCCAGTGCTACTCTTTTGACCGTTAGTGCTGCACTAAACTTACCACACTAGAAACGATTAGTCAGTTTTTTTTGAAAAAGTGTAACCCTTGTGCTACACTTTCTCCCTTACTCAAAAGACGGGGGAAATACTACACTGAACAAAATGGCGACTGGTCACTGCGGTCAGACGTTGTTGAGAAACCGGACCCCTTTACAGTTTTTAATAGTTCGCGAAACTAAAATGAATTGAATGAAGTGCGTTTTATTACTAAAGACAATAATTATTTTGCAGACTAACTTATTTTACGTAAATCAACGTGCAACCTTGGATTACTAATGTACATTATTAATCCAAGGTGCAACTGTTAAGCCTTGGGTTGTCGTAACAAATTTAGAAACGCCATTTTGATTTTAAAATTTTGCGTCGTCAGACACGCATACTAACATTGCTCCATCTAAAACAAACTATTCGCACTTGTAAAATTATTATACTCTACCGCAACTACACTAAATTCCTCGGGTATAGTTAAGGTCTGTCCAAAAGTTTCCAACAATTATCTAGGATCTCTTTGAACCGTTTCGTAAATATATCCCCATAACTCAAACTTCGAAGCGCAAACGCGGTGCGTATGATATGTCCGGTATATCGGCGATAATTGAAGCTACGTATCTCGTCGTTTTTGGGCGGTATAAGTTTCCATCTATCGGCGTCTTCCCGCAAATCCGATTAAAACGGAAAGAGAACTGTTTCCTTCCGTATATTTAACCCGATTAAAAGAGCCACGCGTCGGTGTGGAACGCATAAAGGCTCCCTCTGCCGCTCGCTAACTTCCGAAAACTATTTTAAAGCTAATTTAGAACCTTTCAAATTTCTACGGCCGGAGAGAATGACGCTTTCAATAAGCTGAAGAATTCGTCCGTACTTTCACGTTTTCACTTATCGGGGTCCCGGCGGCCGGTTGGACGGCCACCGGGCGCGCCGAAACCCGAGGGACCGAAATCCAAGGCCTAAGAAGCGAAACCGGGGTTCGCCGATTCTCAACGGCTAGCCCGTAGAGAGCCTTCCAATTAAGATAAAGTCCGGTCATTTTAAAACTAAGGTTTTGCCCATTATCATAGCCTATTAGGGCGAGAAGATGCGCCTTTCGTTGGCGCGAAACGGCCGTTATGATTACGAGTTTTCGCGTCTCACTTTTAAGACTTTTGGCCGCGCTGTTGCCGCGCTGTAATGACCGGCTTCCTTTTCGAACGCGACTCCAGTTTCTTATAATTAAAGTCCTAATGCCTTCCCACTTACGGAGGTGTTGCTACGGATTTCAAATATGTCATTTCGAGAACGTTCCCCAAAGCTTCAAAAATTAATTTTATGCCCCCATTATTTGCTTAGCGTAAACTATACCGCCGATGTAGGCTTAATTACAACTTTTCACCAGAAGTATATAGCACATTCCTTACGAGATAAGTATCCGTCTAGGACGTAGCAATTTCGCGATAAAATAAATGTACGTCAACCTGCACTATTTTGTTCGGAAACATCTTTTGGAAAATCAATAGAATCAATGTTTCATGAAAATAACATTAGCGGTATAGGGAAACGGATACTTCTCTCGCAAGACGTATTATTTACTTCTGCTTACACTAAGTTTGTAAAAACAGAGAGACACGCGTGGAAGCAGTAATAAAACTTTATTGGGGTGTTAATGGCCCTTAATAAAGCGAAACGTATTTGACAAAGGAGAAGATCCTTTCACAGGGGTACCGCCATTAAAGGCACATTTTTAAATACCGGAAATCTTTCGAGATGGCGCGTACGTCTGAAACGTAAATATAAAAACCACGAAAAGTATTTTATCGTGATTCTTTCAGCTTTGTTTTTAATATTTAAATAAAACGTTGCTTAAAATACTGATCGACGTTGTTAATTTGAAAAAAAAATAGTATTTATTCAAAACCAAAATGTTTAAATTGGCGCCATCTATGATAAATTAAAGCATTAAAATCGAACCTCTGAGAGCTTCCCTGTTAATCAGTGGTGCTCAACCTTTATCACCTCGTGGAATCCCATTTCAGTTTCAAATTTATCGTGGGAAAAAAAGTTCGGTGTTTAAATTTGTTCTGTCGAAACTAATTCTATCATAGCACAGCTCAAAATATTGTGGGGCCCCCTAGAACTAATTCTATCATAGCACAGCTCAAAATATTGTGGGGCCCCCTAGAATTTTAAATAGAGCCCGGGGGTTTCATGGAGCACCATTTGAGAATCACTGCTTTAAATGTTAGTTTTCCTGTAAGGGATTTTTTAAATCTGTTTATCCAAGATTCACAAACACAGAAATACACAAATAGACTACAAAAAGGAAAAAAAAAATAACTTAAAAACTAAAAATAAATAAAAGATGTAAACAACCAAAAAGAGAAGGATCGAATGCCTATTTTCCTTTTAAGAAATTTGACATATTTATTTTTTAAACTATAAAATAGCAATTTACTATTTCTTGTTTCGGACGTTGACGTCATCATCTGTTTATATTTTTATTATATTTATCGTTTTTTAATACCTAATATTTATAATTGCATTTTATTATAATTACCTTAAATTAAAATTGTAATTAAATTGCAATTACAATTTCTCACTATAATGGAAATAATTTAGTCAAAGATTTGTGTTCTTCGACTGGGACTAGTTCAGTAGTAGCATAAGTAACATTATAACAATAAGTATGACACTTCCCATTATTTTTATGATATTATTTTGACCGAACCTTTTTTCGACACAGTCATTCTCACCCAGCTCCGACTTGGACCTACAGCCTAGCTGAGTAGTATATTATCGTTCTTGTAAATAGTATATTTCGTTTTGGGCATATTTAGACACTAGGTAGCACTGTGCTGGGAATTAAACCTTGATTGAGCAACAGCTCTGAAAATCAGGATCGTTGAAATTTTTAGTAATTGACATCATAATGCTATTAGCCCTCTTTTTAATTCTACCAATAAAATTGTGCTACGGTCAGACGACTGACTAAACTATTTCTCTACTACAAGTAAAACTCGCTATTGAAAACAATTTCAATGATAATTTATTCAAAACACTTCCTTAAAAAACTGTTAATATTAGTTAGAATGGTACCGTGTTAAGTGCAATAGGGTACACGACGACATAATAGTAAGCGTGTAATGCTATTTGTATTAACCAATTTTGTAGTGTCGTCCAAATACTTTTTCCGTCTTCATGTATCCAGGTCTACTAAAAAAGCTACTAAGCCTTAACCTCTCCGTGTTGCATCGTGTCTGCTAAGTGTAGTACGGTACATGACGACAAAATGTAATTCAGTTCTATTGGAAATTAATCTTTGTTGTAGTATCGTCCAAATTCGCTTTCCGTCTTCGTGTATGCAAGTTTATCAAAAAAAGCTACCAAGCATGGCAAGAAAGTGCTTTATTAGTCATAATTTATTGCCTAAACCTCTTCGTGTTGCATCGAGAACTATCAGACAGTGGGAACAAGTAACGTTGAAAACCGTTCTAACTAACTTTCAAATTAGATAGATAGTGGTTTGGATGTTCTTTAATTCTACTCCCAAGATATTATTGGGAGTAGTAGGTGACACGACATCGAAAATCTTGTCTGGCCAATACTACATTGAAATGTAAGTGAATATAGCAACTGAATGTAATTTAGAATGTTTTTTGGTAAATTGCTTATTCGTATCTGTTCCAGTATTTCACTAGGTACCTTATCACAATTTCCACCGTGATTAGCTAGAATGTGGCAGCCCCCGATAAGCACGGCCGTTTTAGCCCTATAGAACGCCTTAGGCAAAAATCTCTCATTTACCGGATTTTCGGACCTTCGTAGGCCCTAATTTATCCTAAAATTTTCGTAGGCCCTAGGCATTTTGCCTAGTCTGCCTTATGAATAAGGTGGCCCTACCGATAAGGAAAATATACTACTCCATCAAAATCAGCTTAAAATTGAAATATAGTATTGTCCAGACACAATGTCCGTCTTCGTGTATCCTACTACACACAATAATAAGATGGTACAGAAGTAAAGAACTTCCAGTGGTTATTAACCGTCGCGTGAGCGGAAAACCCCTCGAAACCTGGCCCTTTATTTAAGCCACGGTCACAGGATAACTAAAACCCAATAAGTAACTACTTGTTTCCCAATTTCAGTCGTAGTGTGATTAAAACGAGCTGCGAAGATATCCGGTTTGGCTGGACTGGTTTTCGGAACTACTCAAAGAGGTCTTTGACGGGTAGCTAGTTTTGATAAATAAAACATTTGCTAGGTATTTTGCGCGGTAAACCAGGGTACACGAAGAAGAATAAAGTGCTGGGACGATACTTCAGCCATGGTAAAATGCCCACAAGATTGCGGTTCAGGCTTACTACTTCGATGAATTTCTTGATAAAGCAGTATTGCTTTCAAGCATTCTAATAATAATACTAAGTATCTCGTTAACTACTTGGTATTGCAATAGCTAGTTTTAAATATGGTCATTTAACTACCGCTTTAGATTATTTTATCAAAACAAATTTCACATTATCGGGTTAAGTTCAACTACAACGTTTAGTTTCAAACGTCATTGGTTTTCTAATTCAAAGTTACGCGTGTAGATTAAACTTAGGAAATCTTTCTACAGTTGTAATAGGGTGATGACGCCACCCATTAAGTAATGAAGAGCGTTTTATTTTTTGTGGATTTTTAAGTGTCGGTCTCCGGTTGGTCTCGAGTACCGGAAGACGGATAACACCGGGTAGTTACGGTCGGATAGCGGTACTTGATAATAAAGAGAAGCGTCTAGAATGAGGGGAGACGGTGTCGGGGACTACTTGAAACCCTATAACCGGCGTGCCGAAGGAAAGGGATGTAGATTCCACTCCGGACGAACACTCTCTTCTGGCGCCGGAACTCGGATAAAATAACAGGGCAGACAGGGACTGATGATGGAGGTCAATCTGATATCATCACCGACCACCCCAAAAAAAGGAAAAATTCTATAGGAAAAAGTCCACTTTTTACCGCCTACTCCGATAGGTTTTATTTTGGTGTTTGAATTTTGTTTTGAGGGCAAAGATGTACTCATTAATAGTCTCTTTATCAAAGGGATATCTGATGGTTTTCACGGAGTTTCAAGTTTGCTTAAATTTTACGTTACACGCGGATCTGATCCGAACAAAACTTGGAATTAAATCGGAAACAATTTCGTTTAAAATTTCAATTCTGGAATCGTAAGCGAGGACGTTTAAAACGTTTAACAGTTCGCGATTAAAACAGCCCCTATTAACGCTTTTGGGATTCATTACGAAATAACGACGCTCCTAATTGGAATTCATCGACTAAATTATGCCTCTATAATTCAGCGATTAAATATTTCGTTAAAGGGTTTTAATTGTTTAGCTATATCAAGCGTTAAAATGCATTACATACTATATAATTCTTTAGATATACCGTAACTATCTAAATTACAGTTTTAAGATTAGAAATGTGTTTTTACTTACCACGTTTAACGAAGGAGCTATGTTCATTACGAATTATAAACTATTCGTTTTTCTTAACAGTTACGTTCCAAAATTTTAGCGAATTTTTAAGTACCGGTGGTTCTAGTTGAGTTTTGCCTTCTTTGCATTTTTTTGTTGTTGCTACGATATTAATTCCAAATCAAATCTTCGTAAAATAATTCGATTAAAATTCGAGTATAAAATACGACACTTAAGTTTCTACGAACACGCTGGTCTCTCTACTTTTCCGGTTGACGTACACTTGAAATTGCATAGTTAACGCTCTATACATCTCCGAGAAGATTACTATTTTTTAATCTTCTTCTAAACTTCTCTCGGACATTATTTCACTTCGGAATTATTTTTGGTTGTAACTTTTCACCGCATTGTCGTTAGTCCTTCGATGGTGGTGCTGGTGATGGTGGTATTTGCGGTGTCCGTTTAAAGCGGTTTCGGCCATCGGTACAGTTCGTCGTCAAGGAAATTTCTCCGTTCTCCGTCGCCGCAGCCTCTAAGGATCATCATCCCTGGCTCCCGTGTCTCGCGGTGAAGCGCCCTGTTCTCCCGCTGCCACCGGCGTCTCCGAAACACCATCCCCCATCTCCCCCCCCCCCCCCGCCTTCCAAAACGCGCCGCTACGTGGCGCCACTATCCCGGCGTGTTGTGTCATCTATAGGCGGCATTATAGGGGTGTAAATAACGTTCAAGAATTTATAAATTTAAAGATTTAAGGTTGGCCAATTAGTTTAAAGCACCAGCGTCAAAGTTTTCCAAATATCGCTTTATTTCCGCTTTAGAATTTGAGTAAGAATGTAATTAATATTAAGAACACATATTATCAAAGTTATATAATATATATATATATATATAATATATAACATATGTATGTCTCCATATCCTGCTAATGTTATTCGCTTGAAACGTAATTTTGCAGGCTCCCGCTTATTTGTCAAAATACGTTTTGGAAGAAACTGTTTATTCCAATTCACCAAATTGAATGAAGACCTGAACGTTTGAAATACGGCAGAAAGACAAAAGTAGAATAGAACCTGACGCAGTTCATTTATTCATTTGGACAAGGTTCGACTGTTTTACTTAATTAATTCATATTAAAATTTAAATATTGAAAACAAAGTGTACATAAAATTATCCTTATTCAAATTAAATTTCGAAATAGCCAATAGACTTTGAGTAACACGCTACAAATTGGCACAGAGGTGGTTTTTGATCTAACAAAAAATATACTAAACGTCTCATCTCTTTGGAGGCTTTCGGCGTCGCCATTTTGGAAAATGGTGGACTTTTACAATTTTTTTATAAAGTTTGTATGTGGACATCGGAAGGGGATAAAAACTTAATGCCGACGATTAATTTACTTTCACAAAAATAACACTGTTAATATTTTTAATTAGCTATGTTCGCCCTTTTGGAAAATGGTGGACTTTTACCATATTTTTATAAAATTTGTAAGTGGACAACGGAAGGGAATATAATCTCAATGTCGACGATTAATTTACTTTAACCAGAATAACCCACAGTTAATATTTTTAATTAGTAATTTTTAAAGACATTTATGTCGAAAACAGAATGTGATAGAATATTAATTCTAGCGTTTATTATGTTCGAGCAACTATATCCGAAAGATTAAAATTCATAATATTCTTTGGTTACCATTTTGGAAAATGGCGGAAATTTCCAGAATTTAGATCAGGTACTGAATCGAATAATTTGAGGAACCAGCTGAAAATTGGTCGATATAAAGCAGTTGGGCTAACAAAAATTAATAGTATACTTAAAATTCCCACCTCTCAGATATCAAGATTTCCTTATTCAAAGAACATCTAATTATATCATCTGAAATACCAAAACTTATGACAGAAATCTAAACGTTTTTATAATGACTTTTAATGCCTTTAATTCAGGTGGCCGGGTTACAATTCGTAGGAAGGAGTTGGTATAAGCCCTTCATATGCCACGCGATCCAACAGCTCCCCACACTAACTATTACCGTTAACCTCTACAAATTATTATACACTGCATAACTAAAAATTACTTCACCAAGTAGTGTAAAATTACACTGCCTAAGGATGTTCAGTTATTTTTAAACCATATTTTAACCAATTCAAATATTTCAAACACATTGACAATTTTAAATAAAATCAATTTTGCTTACGAAAATACACGATTGAAGCAAATAACCTACGGAGACTTCTAAGAGATACTTAGAAAATATATCAGAGGTTTATTTAACATCAAAATCCAAATCAGTACAGAACTGATAACACTATATTTATAATTACGGATTAATTGAGATTTTTTTTTTTTTTTTATAATTACGCAGGAATTAATATAATTAGAAGTTTCATTTATATCAAGGAATACCTCTGCGTATTGTTCCATACCAGAGTGACTGAGAAAAATCATATCTCCTCGGTAGTGGCGTTGGGACGGTAACCCAAAGGTCGTAGGTTCGATTCCTACCCGAGGAGATATGATTTTTCTCAGTCACTCTGGTATGGAACAATACGCCGAGGTATTCCTTGATATAAATGAAACTTCTAATTACGGATTAATATTTACCATTAATTGTTCACTAGTATCTTAAAAATTAGATTATTTCCATCAACACATTGACTTCAGTAGCAGAACTGACAAATGGATTTTCATCACGTTACAGCCTTAAACTCAAGATACGGACACAATCCTACCTCTTTGCTTTGCACCGGTGATTCTAAGTGAATGGTTACAGGACCGTCATTTTGAATATGAACTTGACATTAAGCTCCAAACCTTCCTTCTACAGAAATAAATTTTACTTTAGAAATAAACAAGAAAAACAAATGCAACTATATTTAAAAGGTTAAAAAATCACTACTACCGTTAACCTCAACAAAGTTTGTATGGAAAGTGGAAAAACCCTGGCCCCTGGGGAAAACCCTTTTAATCAGTGGGGAGAGAACTTGCAAACTACACAGAAGGAGTTGTTCCGAGTTTTCACCCAGTGCCATAAAGTGGGATTGAACCCACTGGCCCAGATCATTGTACTGCGGTGCGGTGCGAAAGTGCTAACCACTCCGCCACCCCTACCTAAGTTTAAAATTGAAATGGTAGTTTAGTTGATTCCAACGTGACTCTAACCAATTACAGGGGTACTATCGACAGTAATCATTGAGGCAAGATCTTTTACTTCTTCATTTAATCGAAGGCTTTTCAGTCTTCTTTTCCTGTCTGCCCCATACAGTGCCGTACTGGAATGCCATCACGGCCCGTATATAATTTAGTCTATTAATTACATATATTTTCAAAGTTCCCACAATTCTTTTCTGAGGAATGCAATTTTTATAAGTGTACTTTGAATGTTTCCTGGCATTGCTATTAAGAGCTAATGCTACCAAAAGTACCAAAACCTCTGTGTCTTTAGCAACAACTCTTTCAATTGCAGCATTTGAAACAGTACTGGATTTACTGAATGCGCGGTCCTAGGCAGATTTTGGTTTGAGCCTATATAAGGAAAGCATAAAAACGCCAAACTCGCGTGTCCCGAAGAAAAATCCATTGATTTCATCAGTGGTGGGGGCCTATAGGCCAGTTCCTAGTAGGCCTAATCCTCTATTCTGTCAGCATCCGCTTGTAGGCTCTTAATTCTCAATTTATATACCGTACAGCGTAAAACCACTATTAGTTGGCAATGATAATTAAATATATTTTACTTCGCAGGAATTAATACAAATATAGAAGTTTCTTTTAATCAAGGCATACTTCTGCGCATGTTACGACCTTTTGGGTTACAGTCCCAACGCCACTACCATTGGACTACCTAAGCCACGAACAAACAGGCCTCGGACATCCAATTTATGTATGACTCAATCCGGTTCACCGATTTGACGGGATATATTTAACCCGTTGTTGACCGTGCCGTAGCATTTCAATTAGCTGGCCTGTTTATTCGTGTGCTAGTGGCGTTGTTAGGGTAACCCGAAGGTTCGATTCCTGCCCGAGATGATGTGGTTTTTCACAGAAACTCTGGTATGGAAACATGCGCGGAAGTATTCCTTGATTAAAAGAAACTTCTATAAATGTTACTTGGGTTTTGTTACGAAGATTACATAAAAAATTGCTTTGGGTAATGGACACAAACATGTTTTTATTAATTTCTATATATTTGCCGAAACCATTTTTAAACTACTCCAATCTGTTCCATTGACTTTGTACCCTAGGAGGGGCTATAGAACCACCGTGTCTGTCTGTCAGGCCTGTCGCATTTTCGGGGCAAAGGGTAATCACTGCGTACGCAGTTTCTTAGAATCAGGGAAAAGGTTTTTCCAAAAGCGCCCTCTTTTTGTCATTGGGTGTAGTATAATTTTTTAATCGGCCAGGATTTGAACCCGAGCCCTCTTGAACGACAGGTGAGCGTTCTACCGCAGAACCACGGATACAGTTACGCTTCACTGAAAATTAAAAACTCTTCCGAGGAGAGGTATATTTTGGCTTGCCAACTTGTTATTGCTTAAATTACTACGCAAATGGTGCGTGTAAATTCTTTATATTATTAAAATTTATAATAAAACATTTAAAGTAAACTAATATTTGGAAATAATTACAAAATTTATTTAAGTAGTAAGTTCTGAGATGTACGTCGCAAAATACCGTTTTGCTATTTTAGAGTAATTTATGAAAATATATATATACTTATATATTATTACTTATATTGAATTACATAAACGTGCCAATATTATCGTTTTTAAAGAGTAATTACTTTAACATTTTAACAAACTAATTGTACATTTTTTAAAAGAACAATTGGTTAGTCGAAACGTAGTAAACCATCTCTTATAACATCTTTGTAATTTCCAAGTATTTAGTCAAATGAATCACAGATGGCGCCAAAATTCCTAAGATGGCGATTTTTAAATTATTATTATACGAATAGGGAATCATGCGTGATTAATATTTAATTGGAACGGCAAATTGAAATCATTTTTACCTTAATGAGCGTAATAATTTGCAAGCTAACTTTATGAAAAATATTTCATGTTTTTGTCTAAACCGTGTTCATGGAATAGCATAGTTTTTTTTCAACAACAGTATTTGGAAACCGAATTTTTGGTGACGAAATTAAATATCATTAAATTATAATATATATTAATATATTCTTACTCTATTCTAAGTGTAGATTTCGAATTTCACGAAATTTCTTTTTCCAATGCATTTGTAATTTGATGTAAGCTACTGCACCTATCGCTTCAAATATGTATTTTTCACACGGTGTTTTTTCAAGTGTGAAAGTGGCTGTAGCTAAATTTAGATAGTGTTCCGAAAAGCAGAGAAGTAACTGGTGAGGACTTTTCAAGATGCACTAGCTTTACATCAATTTAAATTTGCTAATCTTGTAACTTCTCGGGATTGTTGCAAATTAGAAATTAAGTTGAGTCACATCGATTTGTGTTTTTTTTCATAAGCAAAAAATGCCATATTTTGGACAAATTTGGAACTGTAAAGGTGCACTTTACAATCAATCAGTTGAACTCAAAATTCATTTTGCACGTCAAAGTACGTCGCCATGTTAGAGTATAAAAGTGGGGAAATAGAAAACCTGATAATTTCGCGCGAAAAAACGTAATTTGGAAATCAGTCAATTCTGTTCAATCGATGCTAACCAAACTTTGGAGCTACGTCTAACACAATTTGATAAATACACCGGCCAAAGAAATTTGAAGAAATTCCGTAATGGGAAAGTTTGGTTTCTTGGTGTCTGTTAGCGAAAATGACGCGTATTTTCGTATACACTTGTAAGAATATACAAATATATAAATATTAGCTTAAGTAACATGATACCAAAACGTATGACGTTGAATGATTTTCGTTAATGATAGTCTGTCCCAGAGCGAATGCGTAATCGGAACCGGAAATCCGTGGCCAAGGAGGATGCCAGGTTGCTTACTGCTCCCTTTGTAGAAAAACAAAGTGGCTCCATCTTTAATATTATTTGTTTAATAGTGGTTAATAGCGTAACCAACCGTATATATTGTATCCTTTCTAAAAATACCCTTCTATAGTATTCTGTGTTGTAAAAGCTTCTGCCCTTTTCAGAAGACTCCTCCGACCAAAGTGGTGTGTCTCCTTTGTATTACTTTATATTTGCTATTTTTTAAAATATTTGCTCATTTTCCCTTCTATAGAGGTATACACTGGGAATGTCTAAGGTTTCTACTTCCATTGGGATGGTGATACATAGGAGCAACAAACACAAAGAGAACGCAGCTAGCCTTAAGCACGCCAACGCAGTGTTGTGTACAAATTTCATTGGACGAACCTTTACGCTGCACGTTTTACGGAAAGGGGGAAGACAATTTCTGAATTTTCCCCTTCCGACGGCAGCAGGCGATAATGCGTCTAACCAATGAAAAATGTACACAAAAAAATTCACCACTTTTGACGGGTTGCGTTCTCCTTGTGTGGGGTGCGGCGTTTGTTGCTCCTAGGTGATACGAAAGCGTGTCGAAAAAAAGGGGGACTTAACTACGTCAAGTGTAAGACGTAACGCGACATTTCAAATTCATTGGCTGGAGGTTTGACGCGAACAGAATGCGTCGTCATGGTAACAAATAGGCGATCTTTCCGCGCAAAATAGGCTTATAAAACAATGGATTTAAAAACCTCAATTTGTTATCGTACTTAATATTTTAAAGTAATTATAATGTTCTTCGCGAAAGAAGTGTAGTGATACCTAATTTCAGGTATTTGTATGGTTATAAAAGAGATAATCAGATAAGCTAATAATATAATAACCATGACTAGGCTTAATGACGAGTTTTCGTCGAATGAGGGTAGCGAGGCGCGAGAGTTTTTCTCGTGAGTTTTCCCGCTTTAAGACACGCCCATTTCTACGAGCTTCATCACGGCCGTAAAAATCTTCCTTAGACATTCCAAGTGTATACCTATATAGTCACCTGGGGGCTCAGCTTTTAGCCGCTAAAATGTCGATATATGCTTTTTACCTGACCCTTCAGACTGATGGAATTGGAAGCGGCTATTCCACCGTTGAGCTATCGGTGATATTTAATTGACCTCCTCCTCATCGCGCCTTGTGGTGCGGCGGATACTCCGCCGTTCTACCCCGCTTTCGTGAGGCAAGAACTGCCCGCTCTGGAACTCGTAGAGCATATTTTTCCTCCTGGAAGGCTCCCAAGAATGCCCTCACCTAACTTTGCGTTCTGTCTAAGGACCCTGCGGTTACGATTATCCACGACATATACGAAAAATACCCAAGCCCAATCACCTTCCTGTGGTGTCCTGCTCATGTGGGTGTCGCGGGCCATGAGACCGCAGACTGACTCACGGTTGCACTGCTCTTCCGTGTCCGGCTCAGATTCATTTCTTCCTTCCTCCTACAATCGCGTAGCTTAAGAGTGCTTGCAGTCGGGAGATGACATCAACTTGGACTGGGTCATGGTGGTCGTTGCCTATCCAGTGGCCGTTACGCGAGGCGAAACCGTTGCCGGGCTCAGCAGGCAAAATGAATATTCGTCTAACGCGCCGTGAAGACACGCTGCTCGCTTGACTCGGGTGCGGCACCCTGCCCACCAATTCGGTATTACATCGGTTTCGCCGGTGCGCCAATGACTCCTGTCCTCGGTGTGGCGCCGTAGAAGATTCCCCACATATACTGTTTACCTGCCCCGCTTTTCTCGGGTATCGGCGATTACTTATCAGTTCTTTGAGGAAGCGAGCTTTACCGGACAATATCGTCGGAGTGCTTACCGCGATACATTCGGTACTCTAGGATGTAGTAGCCGCAACTTGTGGTATTCTAACTGCCATTAGGATTGGTTTTTGGTGATTTCTCATCCCTTGCTTCATAGCGAACATTTAACAACAAAAGGCGATTCTCACTATAAAGCGCGCTTGGTGTGAAGGATTCTAGCTATATGTACACCAACCTCTACCCCCTTATGCTAAAAGGAAACAATTGTTGCATACCGTACAGGTAAAACGTTTCCATTATTTCAACAAGCATTATATAAAAAGTAACTTGCAGGTTGTGGCTGTCGGAAATATTACTTATTGCGATTATCTTGAAGATATCTTATTTAAGCGTCTATTGCGTTTAATTACACAAAATAATCATTAACAAATTCATTAATTTTTGGGGGTTTTTTTGCCAGAAAGTATAACAGACGACACTTAGCTAAGAAACCAAACTTAAAAAACAATAACACAGTGACTTCATAAGTTACGAAACTCACCGTTTTTCTTAGAAAACGGATTCAATTCCACGGAGGTTCAAACACAGAGGGAACCATGGGTCGGCCGATTTTAATTAAATCTAACACTCGTTACATTGAGGATATGGGAGGGCCAAATGTGAATTTGTAGATTAATATATTGAGCGGTTCTGAAATTAAAGACTTTTGAAAATACCCCACGTTTTTAAGGTTTCGTTTGTACAAAACTCGTACCCCGAAGCGTTGTAGTAAATGAGATTATTACGAACAAGGGTTCTATTATGAAACTCTCGTCTCTAAGGAAGTTCATAGCGCAGATTTCAAAAATGTTAACGAAAATATTATATCTTTAACATTTGTTTTAAAAAACTTTGAAGCCAAGTACTGAAAAAGGGCATACTTCGATTTTAATTTTTCGTCTACATTTCGATAGACCCGAGCCTAAGCTTTCATCTGATAGGCGATTTGTTTGTGATATCGAGGTTTTAAGGCCCAAAAATAAAATAAATACGCGGTTTTTAAGAAAAAACACCATATTTTTATTCAGCTCTGATAAAACTTATTTAGCTTGAAATATAATCTGTGCATTATCTATGCATATTTTAGGAAATTTTAACTTGGTTGATGTTCTTCGATATGAAAACAAATTAAAATCATTTCTAACAAATTTAATGAAGATATACTCGTACGACGACCCTTTTCTCCGATATTATATCTGTTGTTCTTTTCCCTTCAGTTAAAGCCTACTACTTATTTATTGACCTCTTTTAATCTTTACTATCAAAAGTAGCATAAGACCCAAAAATGTGTCAGCTGTACCTTCGCGCCTATTAAAATTTCTAGTGAGACCTAGTCACTATAGACTACATAGCCTACTAGTTGGAATAGTAATAGTAATTTACTCGCCCGAAGACATACGTTCTAAAACGCCTCACTCGGCGGCGCTGGAGTACCTCGATTTTCATGACGTATTTTCCAACCCCCCTTCGTTTCCCTTTTTTACTTTATGACAAACTCTCATTAACTACTATACCGTTCTAACACACTTTTGGGTCTTATGCTACTTTTGGTTATATGGATTCTAGTTTCATCGCGTCTTGCTAAGTTCATCAATTTCTAGTGTTTTGTTTTGTGCTGAAAATATGTAATATCGCAATTTGAGGTTTCTGAACAGACTGATAATTAGTGAATAGTATGGAAGTAGACAACCCATTAGAAACGTGTTCGGTTGGTCAATTTATTGAAGAAGAATGCCACAAACTAGACCATTGTAAGACCCAAGGAATGACTGATCTGAGCACCTTTGACGATGAAACTCGGTCATTAATTGTGGCTCGATCTGGTGTTATTGATAAAGGAGCTTTGTATAATATCAGGAATTCATACCTCTAACTTGGAATGGTTATCTGGCCGTATTCTCTATGGTAAGATCTCGGGGACCGTTTTCAGTGACGTGTATGAGAAAAAAAAATCGCCCCCTCCTGATAATATATTAAGCTTGCATTGGACGCCATTTCAATTAGTGATTATATTGCTGCGGAGTATGACAAGGATTGGTACGTTGCCATAGTACTCGAAGCAATAAAAAAATAAAACGATTTCCTTCTAAGATTCATGAAGTGCGATAAAATAAATGGTGAAGTGTAGACTAAGTGGCCGTCACGAAAAGACTAATTTTTCGTTCCTCTGAACTGCTTTTTGTGCATTTTACCTTCGCCAACAACGGAAAATGTACCGTCTTCATCTCGAAGAACATCAACAAAGTTAAAACTTCCTAAAATATGTATAGATAATGCACAGATTATATTTCAAGCAAAATAAGTTTTATCAGAGCTGAATAAAAATATGGTGTTTTTTCTTAAAAATGTGTATTTATTTTATTTTTGGGCCTTAAAACCCCGATATCACAAACCACTCGCCTATCACGTGAAAGCTTAGGCTCGGGTCTATCGAAATAGAATAAAAATTAAAATCGACATGAAAGTTACTGTTTATACAGGGTCTTTTTTTTTGCTCGGAAAAGTGTTTTTTTTCAAAAACTATTTATAGTACCGATTTCAAATTTGGAAGGTCAATTCTCTATACCGGGGGACATCAGTTTGAGAAATTTGAGCGTTTTCGGTAATGTTTTTCACCAATTTTGAAAAATTATTTTTCGACCACTAGGTGCGAGATAAAAAATTTCTATTATAAAGTTGTAGGCCGTCATCGAAAACCCTTAAAAATTGTTCACTCGACGAAAAACAACTTATTTATCAGTGAAAATTCGAGCTTGAAAAATTTACAAGTTGGTGAAGCCAAATTACGATTGTTTGAAACGATAATTGAAAAGGGAACAAGTCTAATACAAACGTAGTAGAGTTTTCACACTTGAAAAAATGTACACGTTTGGTTTTTAAATGCAGATATTTTATTCACATAAATTTTTACAAAACATTTTCAATAATATCACCATTGGCTGCAACACAGGTTTGTGCGCGGACAATTAAGTTCTCAAACGCTTTCTCTACCATTTCTGGTGTGACGTCTCGGCAAGCACTGATTATTCGTCTAATGAGTTCCTCCCTAGTTTCAATGGGCGTGGCGTATACCTTTGCTTTAACGAATCCCCAGAGAAAATAATCCAGCGGTGTTAGGTCAGGTGACCTTGCTGGCCAATGCACTGGACCATTTCTCCCTATCCACCTTTCAGGAAACTCGTTGTTGAGGTGCTCAGTTACTTGCCGGGAAAAATGCGGAGGGGCGCCATCTTGCTGAAACCACAACTGACGTCTTTCAGCCAATGGAAGGTCGTCGATTGCGTCACTCAGTTCGTTCTGTAGAAAATGTAAATACCTTTGGCCGTTGAGGTTCGTCGGCAAGAAAAAGGGACCAATCAAACGGTTTCCAACAAGTCCAACCCAAACATTGACCCGTTCAAATTGAACCTGGTGATGATATTCAAAACCCCAATGTGGGTTGATGTCAGACCAAAGATGGCTGTTTTGATGATTAAAGGGCCCATCTCTAGAAAATGACGCTTCGTCGGAGAACAAAACATGGCGCAAAAATTGTCTATCTTCTTGGACAGCATTTAGTAACCAGTTGCTAAATTCATAACGTCTTTGATGGTCTCCGTCAATTAGTCCTTGGTGGAGCGTAGCTCTGTATGGGTGATAGCGATTCTTACGAAGAATTTTCCACACACGATTTGCAGAACAACCCAAATCAGCAGCGGCGTTAGCGCAACTGTGACGAGGATATGCCACAAAGTACGCGAGTACATTGTTCTCGAAGTCTAAATCCGGTTGACCCAATCCGCGAAACCTAGGTTGCAAGTGACCAAATTGATTGAAATCGTGAATTGCTCGTCTTACTGTATTTACAGATGGTGCTCCATTTGGATGTCTTTCTGCGAAGATTTCAGTCACTCTTCTAGGGTTTTGCGCTGCTTCTCCATAGTAAATGGCAACTATCTCGGTACGCTCAGCTACTGAATAACGAGACATTGTTCGGAATATTATCAAACACTGATAATAATCTCCCAAAGTTTTCCTTTAAATACCCAATGCATGTTTAGGATTGACCTATAGCCTCGTGTTTTTTAAATCCGGTCGTTTTTTTAACCAAAGTTTCAACTGGATTAGGTAATTCGGTTTCAATTATCGTTTCAAACAATCGTAATTTGGCTTCACCAACTTGTAAATTTTTCAAGCTTGAATTTTCACTGATAAATAAATTGTTTTTCGTCGAGTGAACAATTTTTAAGGGTTTTCGATGACGGCCTACAACTTTATAATAGAGATTTTTTATCTCGCACCTAGTGGTCGAAAAATAATTTTTCAAAATTGGTGAAAAACATTACCGAAAACGCTCAAATTTCTCAAACTGATGTCCCCCGGTATAGAGAATTGACCTTCCAAATTTGAAATCGGTACTATAAATAGTTTTTGAAAAAAAAACACTTTTCCGAGCAAAAAAAAAGACCCTGTATAGTGCTTTTTCAACTGTACGGTATGCAACAAGTGTTCCATTTAACCAGGTAGCTTTTTTTAGACTTTTTAAACCTCTGCAAAAACACGACGTTCTGTTTACAGGTGAAAAGTTTCCATTCTTTCAACAAGCAGTAACTTGCAGGTCCTGGCTCTCGGATATATTACTTCTTGGCGATTTCCATGATGATGTTTTACTTAAGCGCCTAATGTAGACGAAAATTTAAAATCAAAGTAGTATGCCCTTTTTCAGTACTTGGCTTCAAAGTTGACCCCCCCCCCCACGTATATTAAGCGGTTTGACCCTCCCATAGCCACGTGTGTAAAATTTTATTAAAATCGGCCGACCCATGGTTCCATCCGTGTTCGAACCTCCGTTGAATGACCTGGACATAAAGTGATGGCCGTGGTTTTTCGATGCTTGTTTGGTTGTACCGTTATTTGTCCTTCAAATATTCCAAACACTACTTATATACGTTACCTAATACTAAAAGCAGTGGTGTAGTCCTAAAATAAAAAGAACCGGTGCGCTACCTGGGTACAGCCAACTTCGATTTCGCGCGTAACCGAAGTTGGCTGTACCGGCTGCTATAAATGGAGGTCCAACTTCGACTTTTAGCGTGATCGAAGTTGGCCGTACCTAGGTAACGATTTGAAATTGTTATGGTATTTTTCTGTGGGCTAAATTGATCATAAATTCACACACCCTTTATTCGATAAAAATGATTTACGAAATAGAAGCCAGGCGCGCCCTGGCAAGTTGAAAAAAAGAGGCCGGGCGCGCCCTGGCAAAATGGAAAAACCAAGGCGGGGCGGAGCCCTGCCTTTGAAAAAAGCACCGGGGAAACGCCCTGCCCCGCCCTGGCCCGACTACACTAAAAGCAATCCTTCTTGCTAAAAATAATAAAATGTAAGAGGGGGGGGCAGAATAACAAGATTAGATAGAAGTGGGTGTATATAGCATTGAGCCTTCACACCATACGCGCCAGATTCAAAAAAGAACAAAATGGACAAAAATAACAAACACTAATAGCGAACCATAACGAACAATACAAGAAAATTAAACTACAAACAAATCAAAGATTATAATACACGACAAAACAAAAACCAAAAAAAAGCAGAAATAATAGTCCGAACAGCGTTGCGAAGTATGACACCAGTGGCTGAGATCATGTCGGAATATCCGGTGTGAACCGCTTTCAGCACACCCTCCAGAGAGACGGGAAGAGTCCTCTTGTGGATAGTACTAAGAAGACCTCGTCGTACTGTAACTTGGGATGGACAATCGAAGATGATGTTGTCGACATTAATTAAACTACACAAATAAGAAATCGTAATGCAGGCACTAAAAAATCCTTTAATTATGCATTGAAAGAGTTATATAAGGAATAATGGACATACATAAGGTAGATACAACAATGGAATTTCTCTCTGGTCTCCCCACCATAAATTAAGTGCACTTACGAGTTAAGATTGGTTTCTTGCGAGTACGTTGAAGGCCATAGGGACGAGATTCTTGACGAATTCCGCTGGTTTAGGCGCGAAGGACCCGATGAACGCGGGTTGACGCTGGCGCGGCTGCGTACCGAACATTTCTTCTTCGGCGGATCTTGAAAACAAGAAAATATAACGCGCACAACTCTTTCAGCGGCGAACCGGGCTGGCAAGAAAGTTAGGGTTTTATCATAATGTGGCGAATGCCGTGAATCGTCAAAAAAAGAGAGAGACCTTTTAGAGCTTCGTGTCCCCTCTTATACCCCGTGGTCAGCCGATCTACGGGGTCGAGTATGGAAAGTTTCTCTAGAATTGAATCATTCGAAGAAGCGTCGATTGGGAAAACCCGATGGGTAAGACCTGAGCAACGTTTTTAATGCTATTGTACGAGCCAGAGCCATGAAAATTGTCTTGCTCAGGGGAACATTCATAAAAAGAGAAATAATCGATTTATATTGTAGTATTTCTTATGGGATATCGTCTTAGTATACTTTTATCGTTATAATGTACTCCTAGGTATCCACACATTAACGCGGAAGAGAGTCGCTTTCGTGGGAAGTCGTCCGCAGCCGAGAAGGGACAAAAGCGTGTCATCCCTCGTGGGGAGCTGAAGCCGCATAATCTCGGGAGAGCCCGGATTTGTTTTCGCCTCCCTGAGCACATAGGAGGAGGCGCGCGCCTGCCAGGAATCCCACCAAGCAGTGGTAACCACTTTACTGCACTCAATTCGGAGAGCGTAGCCGGGAGTAAAAAGTCCACCTTGGAGGGGTGCGGGAAACTGGTGACTTCCGCAACACTGTCCGCCGTTTCATTGCCCACCACGCCGACATGAGCCGGACACCACAAAAGAGTCACCTAGTAGGAGTACCTGTCGCGCAAGTCATGAATAACGGTGACTACCGGATCATTAGAACGCGTATGTAATATTATAAGAGCGCTTTCGGAGTCGCACCAGATGACTACTGAACATGAAACATGGGCGGAAGCATACGAAAGTGCCAGTTGACAGTGGCGTAACTAGGAGCGCCGGGGTCCCCCCGCGAAAAACAACTCGGGGCCCTTTTAAATAGCACCGATTTTAATCATAAACGTTTGGGGGCCCCTAGTTCTCGCTATTTACGGCACTGCCAGTTGAATAGCCAACAGCTCTATCCTGTTGATGGGATGGCTGGAATCCACCAAAGACCGAGCACCGACCCCGATAGAAGGAATGGCGAAGGCGGCGACTCGGCGAGGAACCATTGTCTCAGCTTGTCCGAGCAGAGGTCACCTTTTCGGGAAGTTAGCCGTCGGGAGATGACCATCACCGTGGGAGGTTCTCAAGGAGGGGTTGACGTGGGAGGGAGATGACCCGTGGAGGAATGGAAGAGGCAGGATAGATTGTGTTCCTCGATTGCCGCCTCAGATTCCATCAGGACAATGGGCGTAGACCGCGGCACACCAAGCATGACCCGTAGAGCGGCGTTTTGGACTTTGTCCAAATTGGCGAGCAAAGTAGCGGCTGCGGATGCATAGAGGGGGCTAGGGTCATCTAGACTTTGATTCTGGTAGTAGAGAAGTCTATATTTTGAAGTTTACGGATAGATGACGCCAACGCCTAACAATATAGTTGTCCGTCCTGAACTCCTGATAGTTTCTTTAGATTTGAAATTTTTAATTAGATCTCATTATCTCTCTAGTTCATACTCTGCCTGGAATTGGAATTATTAAAATTCTAACCTCATTATTAATTTACATACTAATTTCGATGATTTTGACACCCTTGGCAACAGTAAGTTCTAAATTTTAAAAATTAGCTTTTCCAGTGGTAATTAAGTTTTCATTATCTTATCAAATGTTTTAAATTTGAAAAATCCTTGAGATATCAAGGGACAAGTTTTTTCTGAACTTTTAAATCATAAGCTTTTAAAAAAAAACATCAAAACAACCCCACGTGATCAGAGCTTTCTTCGAAATTCGCTGGGTGCGCAGTTTGCTCAGACAGCTGGCGAACTCCTGAGTCAAGATTACAAAAGGCGTGAGTCGCGATCATCATCGAAATCATCATAAATTTAGCTCGTGATAACGGTTGTATACTTTTTATACGTACATCTGGAAAGAAACTCGCTTTTATAAGTAGTTATCGAATTAATTTGAAAAATGCACGAGGCATATGAGGCAATAGCTATTCTAAATAAATTACCACTTCAAATTGAATCCATAGCGGCATTCGAAGATTTTCTAATATTAGGCACAAGACAAGGACATCTCCTAATATATCGAATGGTTGTCACCTACGAAACCAATGGTCGAATGAAATGCGAAGTAAATCTTCTGAGATCGAACAAATCTTTTGCAAAAAAGCCAATAACCCAAATTAAAGTTGTACCTGAGATTGGAATCCTGATTGTGTTGTCTGATTCTGGAATAACAATCCACGAATTACGACAGTTTAGCTTTCCACTCATCAGTGTTCTGGTTAAAACCAAGAATGCTCATTTGTTCTCTGTAGATATTCAAAAACAAGAATCCCTTACGGGGGGAGTTCAGTATTTTGTCAGATTGTGCGTATCAATTAAAAGGAAACTACAGTTTTATTATTGGAAAAACAGAGAGTTTTTGGAACTCACAAATGATCTAGGCTTATCCGATGTCCCAAGAGCTCTATCCTGGTGTGGCGAATCTATCTGCGTTGGCTTCAGATTGGAATATACTTTAATCAAAGTTAGCAGCGGAGAACTCAAAGAACTTTTCCCAACTGGAAAACAACTTGAACCAGTTGTTTGTCGTTTGAACAACTCCAACTTAGCTCTGGGAAAAGATGAACAAACGATATTTATTGATTCGGATGGGAATCCCACTCTAAAGTACTTTGCATAGCCACTTAATTATGGCAAATATAAATTCATTTAATTTTCATACTTTTCAGATACGCTGTTCCATGGAGTGAAATCCCTTTGGCCCTGGAGTATGACCAACCTTATTTGCTAGCAGTTTTACCTTCATCCGTCGAAGTTAGAACTACAGAACCGAGACTACTAATACAAAATATTGCACTACCCAAAGTTCGGTACATAACATACTGTAAGAGAGGAAGCGTTTTTGTGGCATCCAACAGCGATGTTTGGTGTTTATTCGCTGTGGAAATTCAACATCAGATTTCAAAATTGCTTAATGAAAAGCAATTTGAGCTTGCCTTACACTTGTCTAACATAATTGACAGCTCCGATGTGGAAAAAGAAAAACTTGTGCAAAAAATTCAGAATAAATACGCTTTCGATTTGTTCTGCAAAAGAAAGTTTAAAGAAGCTATGGACATATTTTTAAAATTAGGCACTGATCCATCTCAAGTTATTGGTTTATTCCCTGATTTATTACCTGATGAATATCGTAACAGTATAGAATATCCTGACACTTTACCTCCTTTGCAAGGGGAAGATTTAGAGAGGGGCCTTTCCTCGTTGATAGATTACATAATGGATATCAGAAACCTTGCTAATAAAGATAATTTGCCTTCAGTAATGCCTTTAACCGCAATTGTAGAAGGACAGAAAACTATAAAATCCAAAAAACATTTGCTGCAAATTATCGACACGACTCTTCTTAAATGCTATTTGAAAGTCAATGATGCCTTAGTGGCGTCTTTACTTAGACTTTCTGATAATTATTGTCATATAGAAGAATGTGAAAGAGCCTTGAAGAGAAATCAAAGATACAGCGAGCTAATAATACTCTATCAGTACAAGGGTCTCCACAAGAAGGCATTAGAACTTCTCTATAAGCAATCGAAGAAACCAGAGTCTCAACTGAAAGGCCCTTCAAAAACTATACAATATTTACAACACTTGGGCAAAGAGTACTTGGATTTAATATTCGAATTCTCCGAATGGGTTTTGAAAGAGTATCCAGAAGAAGGCCTTAAAATATTCACCGAAGATTTAACTGAAACTGAAGGTTTACCAAGGCAAGAAGTGATGCAGCATTTGTCTGACAAAAATCCGGATCTGGTCATTCCCTATTTAGAATATGTTATCGAGAATTGGAGTGATCAGTCAATCATGCTTCACAATACTCTAGTGAGAATGTATTGTGACAAAATACAAAAATTATATTCGATGTTAAATGCCCCTAATTTTGATGAGAATATCGACAGTCTGCAACAAGTTCCCAGCCAGCTGCAAGAAGCTAGGAAATACTTGACGCTGTTTTTGGAAAATCCTTCTTCTAACTACACCGCGGAAACCTTCCCCGCGCTTTTGCTTAACATTGGGTTATACGAAGAAGCGGCTATAGTAATGGGTCGTCTTGGTCGCCACGAAGATGTTTTGGCCATATACACTTTGTACTTACGTAACAATCAAAAAGCAGAAAATTATTGTCTCAGAGTATTTGAAAAGGACAAACCTGGAAAGCAAGATGTTTTCGTGTTCCTTCTGAAAGCTTATTTATGTCCGGGGTCTTTGAGCTTAAACTTTTCAAGGGCGATGCCCAAAGGAGAGTATAACAAGAACCCCGATGTGGTTACAGCCTTGAAAATTCTGAAAGATCATGCGACAAAAATAGATCCCGAGAAAGCCTTAGATCTTCTGCCTAGTAGTGTGAAAGTGAAAGAGGTTCAAGAATTCCTCGAGATGGTACTTGAAAACAGATTTGCCAATCATCACAACACAAGAGTCCTCAGAAATTTGTTTTTAGGCGAGTATTTGCAAGTGTTTTCCAGGAAGATAGAATCTCAGTCTTGGAAATTGACGCTAAGTGATTTGGATGTATGCTGGGTTTGCCAGAAAAGAATAAGTAAAAGCGCTTTTGCTCGCTTCCCAAATGGAGTAATTGTTCATTATAGTTGCAAAGATAAGTATAGTCCTGAACACTGAACTGAATTAAGAAATTTAAAAAGGCTTTGTACGTTAATTTGAAAGAAAAACAAATGCAACCCATATCTAGTTCATTCTTAAATAATGAAGATTATGTAATATAGAAAAGCATTATTTTGTAACATAACCTATTTTAGCAAATGACATTGCTAAAAATTGAACAACTATATAATTTTAGCTTTTTTCTACTTTCCTTTTAATTTTTTTTGTAATTTATGATTTTTATAAATGTATAATATGGATATCTCTCTAAGTCAATAAAGTATTCTATTTAAAAAAATTAGTAAATTACTTTATAATTCCACTACAACTTAACTCTATTCATTTAAAATATAATACATTATTTTAACTTTTTGTAACCATAGTAATTATCCTTAAACATAATTTTGCAGGATAGAGTAAAAAAATATAACTTAAATTATACTTTGCTTAATGCAATGTTTATGACATGACAATTTGAATAACCTAAAATATTAAGTAACTTCTATCCATCATCAAAATATTCTTCTTCGTCAAAATACTGGCAATCTCCTCCGTCTTCACCTAAACATTTCAATTTATGCGTCTTAATATAATGGTCAATAACAAGACTAAATAAAGTATTATAACCTCTATGTTGTCCTAAAAGCTCCGCTACACTCAAATGAACATCTTGAGGTTCTGGTTCCTCCTCAACTTCGGACAATTCTTCCTCTTCATCATCTGAAAAAGTTAATTTATATTTGCTGATAACTTATTCCAATACTAATTACCACTGATTTTTCCCATTTACCAAGTAATTTTAACTGATAATTATTAGAAAAATCCTTGCTAATGCTAGCTACATCTAAGTAGAACAACAAAATAATGATAATAATCCGTAAAAAATCCGATAAGTTTGATATTGACAGTTTTCCAATTGTGATATTTCTAAAATTCATTTTGTATCAGTTCGTACCCATCACTATTATATTTCAAGTCAAGAATAAGTTATATATAAGTAGTGACATACCTTGAGCATTGGCTGCAGGATCTGAAAATTCAACTTTCTGTACATTGTCTTCCAAGTCATCCTTCTTGAGTTGTTTAACCTTAACAAGAAATAAAAAAATTAAAATTTGAATACTTAAATGTAATGAAACCGCTAAAAGTGATCGTACTGGGACCCCAACCCCGATTTTCTACCTGACCCAACTTGGGTAGGGTTGTTAAATTTTTTGGTCAGGTTTTTTTATTAGGGTGTTCCAAATCCAAAAACGCTCGAGCAAGCGCTTAGGTACAACCAAAACGGAGAAGGAGGGGGGCAAGCCAGCCTATTCTCTCAGCGACTTCTCTAGTTTGAAGGTACAAAGGTCGCATCACGCTCGCCTTATTCGCCGTTGTTTTGATTTCGTTTTCGGTTTTACTTTTAAATAAAGATGTGCTACTTTTGCATACGTTTTGTCACGTTTATAGTTAGAAAACGCTTAAAAATAAAAATTCCAAAAAACCCCAACCCAACCCAGTTTTTTAGGGTTTTTCCTCTCCCCAACCCCGACTCAAATGTCACTCATACGATCACTAACAGCTAATAAACTTACTTTTATCTCAGGCTTATAATCAGTTGACGATCTTTTTTTGCTGGTGGTAAATTTAATTTGTTACTTCATACCACTCTATTTAGATTTAATATTTTGACTAACTTTTGGTATGACATAATTGAAGACATGAGATCGCTGATAGCGACTGGAGGCGTTCCACCTAGTGAACTTTTGGTGCTGCTTCGCGAAGATGGTCTTGAAGAATCTAGTTTCTTCGGAGTTGCGAATGTATCAGCTGTGTTAATATCACTGGATATACTCAGTTGTTTATCAGTCTTGATATCAGATGTTTTGAGAGATTTTAATACTTCGTAGTTTATTTTAGTGGAGATTCTCTTTTCTTGGAGCATTTTCTCAATGGCTTCTCCAGCAGAATTTGCTTGAACATTACCTTTCTTGCGAGATTGCCTTTTCCTCTAAAATAATAAATGGAAACCAGAAATGTGTAGGGCTTCAAAATCCAGATAATAGCCACCTTTTTTGTTTCAGGTTTTTTGGCATTTTCTTCAGCTTCTTTGGCCTTCCTTTCCTCTTTTTCTGTAATACAGATATTTATCATATAAAATTACATATTTTAAAAACAAAATAGAAAGTATTAAAATTTCAATTATTATTTTTTATAATAAATATAAATCGTGAGTGACTAAGGTCTGACAATTATCGTCACTAGTTTTTACTAGTCATTAGTGTGATTCCCAAGTCCTTAAATTTTCTTTTTATAGAGCAGCTAAGGCTTTTTGAAACGCTTTCAAAAGTATAAAATCTTTCCTTTATTAAAAGAATAATGAATTACTAAAGTGGCAATTATAAATACTTGCTTCCTTTCTAAAGGTAGTTATTTTCAAATAAGAGACCTAAACGCATTTGGCTTTTATTTACAAAAATAAGATAAGGAGGAAGCAAAGAGATTATTATTATTATTATTATTATTAATAAAACTTAAACTTCCAATTATGCAATTGCACTGTTACAAACTATCATTAACTGATATAATTTTGATATGTTATATACAGTAGACAATACAATAGTAAGAAAACAATCACCTTTCATTTCCTTCAAGTATTCGGCATGAACTTCCATCCAAAGATTTGTCTTTGCATGAACTTCGGACTCTGACATGAGATAGGCATCTAGCTCTTCATCATCTATTCCAGTCATATCCAGCTCGCCATCACCTTCATTTATTTCTATTGAAAATTTCAATATTTGTTTAACTTATTTCTACAATACAATATATATAAATGAAATAGAATACCTGTATCCGCATTGACCCTCATGCATTCTTCAATGGATTCTTTCAATCCCAGACTGGCAGCTGTAGGAGCCAAGCCCTTTTGCCTGTGTGCTTCCGCTTCCCCAACAATTTCCGGGGAATCAATTTCTTCTTCGACTTCCGTTGTCAAAACATTGCTTTGATAGTTTGTGCAACTTTTGTCTCTTGGTAGTAAAATATTTTCCATCGCTTGCTCTTCGCTAGTTGGTGCAGCGTCTGAATTATCGTGACTTATATATTCATTTATACACTCCACAGTATTGTCAATGATGAATTGTTCAGTGACTTGCTCTTCTTCCACTTCCTCTGCAAGATTTCACAGAAAAAGGCGCATTAACATTACTTATATGATATTATTAAAGAATTTCAAACTTACCTTCAGACAGTGATAATTTAGAATGTCTTTTTTTGCTCTTTTTCCTTTCTTCAAGAGCACCTTCAATGTGTTTCTGAAGCTCCGTAATTTCCGCTGATGTTTCAACAGATTCATCAACTTGGTGTACTTTCTGTTTCCTCCTAGCCTCTTTGAAACAAGGAGGGTCCTGCTCTTCCTCAAGATCAATTGCCATGAATTCATCCAAAGTTAATTCTCCTGATGGAGTGTCGCCAAATTCCATCAATCTGAAACATTTAAAACAAATGTATTATAAATTCATATTTTGCAAGGAATGAAAACTAGTAACTGGTAGGTACCTTTTCCTTAGGGTAGTTTCGCAAACCTTGACAATCTGAATAATATCCTTCACTGTTCTGTTAAAATCGTGCATCCTAGCTGCCACTAACAAAGCTATAAAAATTTATTAACATAAAAATTTAATTATTTCTCAGTCCACAAGACAAAATTCAATGGTCAAATTAAATTTACCAGCTCCACACAGACCAGATGGTCTTCGTCCAGTATGCATCCAATCCCTTTTCATTCTTTGAACTAAACGGTGGGCTGTCATTGAAACTTCGTGCGTTTTTTCGCCAAATTCCAATCGATGCGCAAAACGAACGATGTAAATACATGGATCTAGAAACAAAATAAATAGTGATACCAAAAATAAACAACATTTTACGTAATAAAACAGCTGTAAGTGGCGCTATTTAGGTCATAGATGGCGGAAGGGTAATAGAGAAATCAGCGCTACCTATCTGCAAGATAAAAGAGCCGCGTTGCCGCTGCCGGCCTAAACGATATTTATCATTTTGTACAATAATTTTACCCACTGTACCATCACTGGTACCATGTACGATAACTCAAGTGGAATGAATTTACTAGTCAAGAGCTTTGTTACACTTAAGCAAAATGGAGAAACGTTCTTCACTTTTATCGCTCTTAGCACTTAAGGCCGGTGCCTTTTGCCGCTAAGTTTGAGACGTTCAGTGTAGAAACGTGTGAAAAAGTGTAAAAATTAAAAAAAAGTCTTTGAAATTTGAGAGCTATCGTGCTTATGGTAGTTTTTCTAAGGGTATATCGGTGTTTCTCAATGTTTCTAAAAGAAGACCATTTTTTTATGGTCGATAAATGTATCTAATCAGGTTGGCAACGCTGTACCAAAATCTTCCGACCAAAAATGGAGGACGGGGAATCTCCGAGAAAATACATTTGATTTCAAAATTTTAAAGAGAGGTTCGTTCAACATTTCAATGCAAACATAAAACCCGAAATGTCAGCTAAACCAAAAAGGCGAGAAGATATGAACGGATTAACCACTAGTAAATCGTGGATGATAAGTATGTTTATTGTTTTAGCCGTTTAGGCTCGATTTTCTTACCCTAGTGTTCACTTTCAGACCCTCCCATGTTTTTTTATTCGGATTTGGGAATAGTTGAGACGGTTAAGCCTTAGTCAGTGGAATAGCCCGCCACTGAGACGGGTCTACACAATAATATTCTTCCTTGGCGTGTTGACTCAAAAATACATTAACTAAAAATATGAACGCCAATACAAATAGTAGCAAATAGAAATTTAGGTGAAAAGTTATTTAAATAATTTAATTCCGAAATAAGCTGGATACTTTGATTCTTTTTGCATACCGTCATTTTGAACTTGCATAGGGGAGATAAATAATACCTGACATTATGATAACGACGGTATTATTTAAAAACTCTTGCTACTGCACCTAGAACTAAGCGTTCCGCAGCCAGAGACATTTATCCCTTTCAGCGTTTGGTCTTCATTATAAGCTGTCCACCTAAAAACAAGACTACCATTACAATTCTACGCGACGTCTTGTTTAATTTTTTTTACAACTGAGTATAAATTGTAGATTCACCGATGGGCAAACTACATTGCCCATGATTCACCTGTTACTTTTAAATTTACAAAGAAAGGCTAAAAATGTTATTGGCAGGGATGACAAATAGCCACCACAAAATAGCTGACTTACTAGACCAAACAATCAACGCGGTGTAAGATATCACGAGACCCAAAAATCGAGGCAAACACAAATTTTAAGTTTTAATTCTTTCGCTAAGGGGAATTACCGGCCTACTTACGTCGCGATACGCCAAACACGTTTGATGGTATAGTAGCCCGATCGAGTTTTTGAAAGAAAACCTATATTAACGCGCCATAAAAGGTAATAAAGAAATCTTAAATGGCGCATATCGCCAAGTTACCGAAAAATCAGTCTGGAAATTTCGAGTTTTGCCATGTTTACCGACAACAACAAGATGGAGGTACGTTACCAGTTACTGAAGCGCCATAACCACCCCCAAAAGACCCTTAAAATACGGACATTTAAATAACCCATACTAGACGAAATGCTAACGTTCCAAGGAAATAATTGAACATCAGGTGATTTTATAATTTCATAGTCTATCGCGTCCCCTACATTCTCGAGTAATTGTTTGATATAAATGCGTCGGTTTACGTTAGCTTAGCAATGTCGACGCGCGGAATTTTAAATTTATATGTAATACACGTATTTTTTTAATTATTTCTACTATCAATTTTTTACTTAGAAGAAAGGAGAAAAAAGTAATTTGTCCTTCAGAATCGAGTAAAAATGAACCATTAACTATCGCCCTCAACCTAATCAAAAGTAATCGGAATTCGGATTTTTTTCTTGATAAGTGGTGAAAATCGCGTGAATGTGCCCGCCTTTCGTCTCCATCCAGCTGCGCTAATCTCCGCGCTGTTGGGACTGGTTTCGGGGGTGACTTCGGTCGCTTTAAGAGGGTTTTCGGGTAGCGTTACCGGCGCACTACATCGCTCATAAAACCCAAAGGGAAAAGATGTTGCAGTAATTTCGTCCTCGAAACGATAGAGCGTACATTTTACAGCGTCTCAATGTGGGATATACCCTTAGATCTTTTCATAGAGATACTGGCTTGTGAGTAAAAAATTTCTATAGGAATTCTATAGTATAATTTCTACAGTAACTTGGATAATTTTTCTATAGACGTTGGGGAAAAAAGTCTTTCTATAGAAATATTTTTAGGGTATAGAAAACCTTCTATAGACTTCTGTGACATTTCGTTGAAAGTCTATAGAAAATGTTTGGAATTAGGGGATAATAATTTTAATCGCGACGAACATTTATCTTTTCCGAATGAAGGTTCTTCGTCGGGAGCAATCTTACCCAACTGCGGCAGTCCTCAGGACAGCCCTCCGCACCCCATCACGCAAGTGCAATGTACCTGCGCCCTGGGCAGTCCGCCTCCCTACAAGAGCCTGGCCATAGGGCACGGGCACGGCGCTCTGGGGGCCGCTGGAGGTAACGGGCAGAACGGAGGGTCTTGCGCCCTAGGGGCCGGGGCCAATGGAGAGAACAACGCTTCTAACGGCTCCAACGGGTCCCTGCTGACCCTGACTGGCCCTAGTCAGACCTCGGACCCCAACTGGCAGGCTGGCAAGGGAACCGTCAGGGAACGCAACGCGGCTATGTTCAACAACGAGCTCATGTCCGACGTCCGTTTTCTGGTGGGAGCCAAGGGATCTGGCCAACGCATTCCGGCCCACAAGTACGTTCTGGCCACAGGGAGCTCCGTCTTCTACGCCATGTTCTACGGGGGCTTGGCGGCTGACAATAAGTGCGACATTGAAATCCCCGACGTAGAGCCCGCCGCTTTTCTCACTTTACTCAGGTAAATATATTTCTTTTTATTCGAGGACTCAGATATTTGCCCAAATCTCGTATACAATTTGGATAAAAATCTGAAATACTAGAATTTACCTCCTGAGACTTTTTATGAGAAATGAACCATTTGGAACAAAATACAAAATTCTAGAATCCCCCCCTTTATAGTTTTATATGACAAATCATCGATTTGGATAGATTTCGAAAATCCTAGAATCCCCCCATAGACTATATGACAAATCATCCATAATCTTGAAATTGTTTTGAAACTAAGAATAATTTTCCTACCTTTCGTTTTTATTACGAGCTATCAAATCTAATTTCGCAGACGTTCACATACAAAGCGCAAAATTACCTTTTAAAAATCAATTGAAATTTCTTCCAATTCAAAATTAATTTTCCCCTGATAGTACCCAAATTGACAAAATTATCGTTAATTTTATAATTTTCTCTTTCGACTAAATCAAAATTCAAAAATATCAATATTGGTATGTCAAAAATAGTAACCAATAATCGAAAAAAAGTTTCGGAACAATTTTTTTTTTGTCTAAAATGGAAAGTTTTTACCAAACCATTCACTTTAATGGAAATTAAAGTGGTTAGTTTTGATTTTAATGTATTTGGTAATTAGAAAAGTTAGAGTTATTAGTAGCAAATTATGTTTTCGTCTTAATTTTTAACGAAAAGCGAAAAAAAAAGACCATATTTCGTTGCCTTTCATCTGTGATGATATTACCCTCCCGCGAAACAACAAATGCTGAATGTATAAAATGAAAATGCGGAAGTACTCAATATCTGGAAGAATGGAGTTTCTATCTCGTCCGAGGTCACGTCCCTAAAACTACCGAAATCCAGTCTCTCTCTTTCCCTCTTGGCTGTTCGGTCGTTCGGTCAGCTCGAAGCCCCCCCCCCCCCCCTCTATCACTGACTGATCAACTCGGATAAAGTGGGCTGCGAAGTGAAAAAAATCGGCATTCAATTTAAATATTTGAGACGTTATAAGCTGACACGTCTTAGCTCGGGCACTGGTTTCATCGAAACTAACATTGTAGTGATGTCAAAGCGATCCGAAGTTCCGGTTAAAATATTTTCTAAACTTTGCTTATGTTTCAACAAGAACTTATTTAGGTTACTGAGAACGTACTATTATACCTTCCACGTTCGCTACCTAACCTCTCAGAAAACCTCCAGTTTCCCAATTGTAAAGCGCCATCTAGTTATAAGAACATTCTTTTCGATAAAACGCGTATTATTAGTTACGGAAAAGTTTAATTTAATGATTTTTTTCATTCATCTTAAAATAATAATTGGTAGATTATCAATTATCTATCGTGTCAAGAATAAATATTAAGTCGAGATTTTAAGGATGTTCTTATAGTTCACCATCTCGCTTTTCAACTATATAAGGTTTCGCTTTGTGGTTCGTTTTGAAAGGAAGCTAATTTAGCCCCTACCTAAAAGAGGCGCTTCGCTACGCTGTTATATGGTCTTTCGTACGATTATACTGCCAAACAGTGTTGCCATACATTTTTGAAATAAATTACGACGAGCAGGGCCGTGCTTAGGGGGTGGCGAGCCGGGCGGTCGCCCAGGGCCTCTAAAATTTTACCATAGGGATGTATATACCGGAGGGCCGCTACTATCAGTTTCGACCATGCATTTCGCCCGGGGCCGCGAGACCTCTAAGCACGGCCCTGACGACGAGGAATGCGTGGTAACAGTGTTTAAATAGCGTCTGATTCTCCTATGTCCAAAAACGGTTTCTTGGTTTCAATTTACACAGATCCCCGTAGCGGCCAACGCGAGAAGCTTACAAACTGCGTCTGCTTAAACGTAAATCCAGCAGTTTGTAGTTTTATCGCGTTGGCTGCTACGAGGCTCTGTGTAAAATTAAAAAGCTAATATCAGAAACCAAATCCCGAAGCTAACATGTACTGATAGTAGAATGTACGTTATCTTTGTCCGTAGGTATCTCTATTGCGACGACATCAATTTGGAAGCGGACACCGTCTTGGCCACCCTCTACGCCGCGAAGAAGTACTTGGTGCCGCATTTGGCGCGCGCTTGCGTCTCTTTTTTAGAGACAAGCCTGACGGCTAAGAACGCCTGCGTTCTTCTGAGCCAAAGCCGTCTGTTCGAGGAACCGGAACTGATGCAGCGATGCTGGGAGGTGATCGACGCTCAGGCGGAACTGGCTCTCAACTCCGAAGGGTTTGTGGACATCGACTACAACACCCTGCTTCTCATCCTGGGACGCGAAACTCTCAACGCCAAGGAAATCACCCTGTTCCAAGCGGCGACCAACTGGGCGGCGGCCGAATGCGCCCGGCGCAATGACACCGAACCCACCGCCGAGAACAAGAGAGCGGCTCTGTCCAAGGCCCTCTACGCTATCCGGCTGCCCGCCATGAGCCTCGAAGAATTCGCCAACACGGCGGCCCAATCGGGCATCCTCACGCTGCGAGAAACGACCGACGTGTTCCTGCACTTCACGGCCACGAACAAAAAGATCACAGTCCCGTTCCCCAGCAAACCCCGGGCGGGGTTGAAAGCCCGCGTCTGCCACCGCTTCCAGTCATCCGCGTATCGCAGCAATCAGTGGAGATACAGAGGCCGCTGCGACAGTATTCAATTTTGCGTCGACAAACGCATTTTCATGGTGGGCTTTGGCCTGTACGGTTCCAGCAACGGAGCCGCCGATTACAACGTCAAAATCGAGCTCAAAAGAATGGGAAAGGTTTTGGCCGAGAACAACACGAAATTCTTCTCCGACGGATCCAGCAATACCTTCCACGTTTACTTCGAGCATCCTATTCAAATCGAAGCCGACACCTACTACACCGCTTCGGCCATTTTGGACGGCGGGGAACTCAGCTATTTCGGACAAGAGGGCATGAGCGAAGCCACCATCGGGTGCGTCACCTTTCAGTTTCAGTGCTCTTCGGACAGCACTAACGGCACAGGGGTACAAGGGGGGCAAATTCCGGAACTGATTTTCTACGGGCCCTCGGCGGAAACGAGGGATTGATTCCCCCCCCCCCCCCTCTCAGGGTCATGTCTCCGTAAAGGTCACTTCGATCGACAATTTGGGAGTTCTCATAAAAAGAACGTTCCTCATTCCTCTATAATCATAATCTGTTAGAAAAACTCTCTATTTCAAATATATCGCGGTTAATGTCAACCAGCTTGTATACTTTTGAGAAGAATTGTTTGCAAATCGCCTAAGATAGGTTAATATAAACGGTGGTAATTAAAATCAGTATTTCCGAAAGTTTCGGTATAATGTTTCGTTTTCTATTTGATGTTATTTTTTAACAAATTGCGTTACTATGTAAATATCTACAGAAAACCCTTTAAGGGTACTATAAGAATCATGAAAAAAAATTAAAATTATATAAAACACATCGAAATACGTTAACGTTCTTTTAGACACCCATTTTAAAGAAATAGGGGTGATAATTAAGCTAATCAGAAACCAAAAAAATCTTAGTACTTTTAAGTTGGTAAATTATGCCAATACGTTTAATGAGTGAAGCATTTTTGTAAATAAGTGTATGTTATGTAAAAAATGCAATAAAAAGTAGATTAAAACGAACCAAATATTTCTCTAAAAACCACAACACATTTAAGCTCCCAAATCGAAAAGCTCAATTAATTATAAATACCTTTTTTTTAATAAGCACGCCCCTAATTATAATCTACTCTCTCAAATCAATATTTTTTTTCAAAATGCCCACCATAAAGTTACGTAATTTTTGCTCCCAGCGGCTTTTCTGGTAATTACAGTGGTCGCGCGCAGGGTGGCGAGAACAGGCAGGGAGGGCAAAATGCTGGAACATAATATTTACCCCATTAATTCCTTATCCCGCGCAATTTCCAGTTTTTAGCCCTCCCATTATAAATAGATGGGGACACGTTTCCCAAACCAAGAAATTACATTTTTTCTTGCCCACTTCTAGAAAATTTCATCCACCAAAACTAAAGAGGGCGCTATACAGTGATCTCAGTATCACGTGACACGACGTCACCTATGCTTTTTCCCATAGAGAAAAAATCCCGCATAAAATGGCGGCCATAACCAAAGCTAGGAACTGAAACTACTCTATAGACTATAGGGCTGTAGCTTTGGCTGTGGCCGCCATGTTGGGTAGAAAAACCATAGAATTTATATTTCAATAGAGTAATGGCAGTGCTACGTCACACGACGTCACCCATGCTTTTTCCTATTCATAAAAAATTCGCGCCCACAATGGCGGCCATGGCCAAAGCTACTACTCTATAAGAAAAAGCATGAGTGACGTCGTGTGACATAGAACTGTTAGCTCCCTATTGTAGGTAACATACCATATGTATATTTTGATAAGAAAATTTAATTTGTTTTTTCTGAATCAGAAATTTCAATTCTCAATAAATTATAATGAAAATGCTAAGCCGCTAATTCGTAAAAAAAAAACTCACCAATCCAAGGTATATTCAAGCACAATGCAGCGGATAGATGAAGATAAGTTCTGCCAAGTTCATAAACATTCACCTGGAAACATAAATTTTCACTAAAAATGTTCTTTTAATATTATTATGTAATTTTTTTACCTGAACTATGTCACTCAAATCCAACATTAAATCTTGAATTTTGAGTTAAGAGAAAAATCATAATGTGTTACTCATAGTTAAATAATAAACTATGAAAGGATACGAGGTGTGCCTTCAATTCTGCACACCATATAAACACATGCAGCCACTACGTGAGAGTTTTTGCGTCCTCTGGTTAAATGCTTGGTTAATGACATTTTGTAAAAATTATAAGCCATCTCAATGCAATGCTGATTCAAACGGAGCTGTTCGCACATTTGCACAATTTTTCTACGTGCTGTAAATAGATACTCAGATTTTACAATGATCTATGCAATCTGATAAACAATTGGTACCTTTTTGAAGAGTTAATTGTCGAGACTCTTTTCCAAGTCCATGCTGAAAACCAAGATTCAAACCACCACTGGACTGCCCTATTTATTTTAAATCATTATGAAAAATATGAAAAACTAATAAGATATCGCAATTGAAATCTCACCTTCGGCAGAAACCATTTGACCAACTGCCCTAGTTCCCCCATGACTGCCTTCTTCAAATTGAACTTCGGATACAATAATATTAGCCTCAAGAACTGATCCGCAATTTGTACATACTGAATCTCCCCGAGCTGTATCAGTGTCTATTTCACTACAGCCACAATGCGGGCAAGTTTTTTTAGGCATGATTGTCACTTAATCTGCCAAAAAGCATTAAAAACGAATTTGAGTATTTTTCAAAATAATAGTGCAGACACTATTAAACATTCATTTTGTAATGATACGGGCAACTTCGATTAAGAGGTTCTTCGACAGGACGTGCTCCAAGTTGGCCACCATTACGACAAAGGCTTATTATACATAAATAAATTCGACTCCCAAGTTAAGTGATTTTCCTTGTTTAATAGTAACTTACCTATTAATCAAAACTCTGAATATTCATTCTATGGTCTCACCCATAAATAGCTTTGAGTTAACAAGTCCATAAATGATGAAAATTGTCTTTTTTTTGCATGTACACACTTTAGGTGAAAAGCGGATAAGAATTTTTTTTGTCATTGAGGCACGTCTCGCCATCTGTTGGTACAATGTTTTCTTTTTTCCTCTATTTTATGTTAGTAGATGGAGCTGTTTGCCATGACAAAATTTAAAAAATCTTGATATCGTGCCAACAATTCAAAATGTTTGCGATTATACCATGGACTGTAAAATTTACAGTCCGTGATTATACCGCGTAGACTAGTTAAAATAGGCACTTCAATAAAACATCTTATTGGTGGAAATTGCCATCATGGAGAAATAGTAGAGGAGGGGAAAGGAAAGAAGGCGCTAAATCCGACAGCGTAGTGCTAGTTCGAGGCGGAGAAAAAAAAGGGGGGAAAGTCGAGGTAGACTTTTTAAAGAATTCAAACCCTAACCGGTAGATCGCGCCATGATCGCGCTGCCTTTGTTGGAATGTATGAATAGATAAATCTACCTCGACATACCCCCCGTTTCTACATCCCACCTTTACGCGATTCCTGAAGAGGAATGTCAGTGCTTAGCCCAATCAGAACTATCAATACCACTCCAGGGCTATTCCTCTATGTTGCCATAGATATAAGAAATGTATATAAAGGTCTAGATAAATTTCGGGGCGTCTAAGCCTAACATAAAATACGGAATTGACACCTAGCAGACACCGAGGAAGATATCTATGGAAATTGCCAAGAAGTAATATTTAAATTTATAATAATACTTTGTTATCAGGATTTAGAAAGTGGGATACACTTATTAGGCTCCTGAGCTCACACTTATTAATGTACAACAAGTAATCTATAGGAAAGTAGTAATACCAAGAACGAATATATGTATAAGAACGTTGAACAAAAGGCATCGCTTGGGCCATGATTTAATCGGTTACAGAATAACTCTGCCCTAAAATCCGCGTGCAGCGCGCGCTTGAACTAGAAACGGTTTTAATTTGATCGTTCAACGTTCTTATACATATATACGTTCTTGGTAATACAAACACATGGACAACTATAAAGGTTGTAATTGTTAAGGGATAGGTTTAAGTTTGCCGCAAAGGAGGAAGAATACTAGTATAATAATAAAAATGGGTAACAAGGGGTGAGATACAATGGCCATGTAATGGTAAAATACAAATGTGTAGACATAGGGGGGAATTTACAGTGGAGAAAAACCACTATGACAAAAGTTTCTGGACACTTCGTTTTTCAAATGTTTCAAAAACCGTTCACAGTAGGAAGTCGATTAATACCTTTTTGGAAAGTTTAGAAAACGGAGAAACTTTCTGCTATTTTAAATTTTTAAGTATTCGACCGAGGTCTAATAAACCGAAATATCGCCTTTTCAACCAATAGAAATTTGTTACACTCTTGCACGTGACAAACACAAGCGCTTTAATAGGTACAGGACTACAGGGCCCTCATTCCCCGGGCGGAAGCAGCTCTGTAGTGAGTTCCCCAACATCCGGCCCGAGAGCATTACCCCCAAAATCACGAATGATATTCTGTGACCCAATTAGTCGGCCACCAAGACGATATTAGAAGTGAGCAAGTTACTGTTCATATAGTGCTTGTTGAAATAATGGAAAGTTTTCACCTGTAGGGTAAGAAACAATAGGCCTTTCCATAAAATAACGTGACCTCCTTGTTTCCTGTTTTTTTCCACACTTCTACAATGCTTCCCCAGCTCTCCCACTAAAGAAAACTAGTGAATTTGTTCATAGGTTTGACTGCACAATCTCAAGAACATGCTGGGAATCTGTAGCGAATTTATGGAAAAACCTGTTGTTCCCTTTAAACTAGGTAGCCTTTTTGACATATTGACAGATTTTAAAAAATTACATTTTTGTACATGAGGTACTAGCTTTAATACCCTGCTTCACCCGGGGTCTTAGTTTTATTGAATTAGATCTGATTTGTACGTAAAAAAGGTAAACGCTGTAGCAATAACGCAACACGCGTTGCAAAAACGTAACACGCGTAGCAAAAACGTAACGCAACCTCCCCTTCTACGAAGTCCCTTTCTTTCACACTAACTCCCTTTCTACGAATTTCACACTAACCCGTTAAAAAAGTTTTAAGGTTGGGAGATAAGGGAAGCAACGGGGTGAAAGTCCAAAGTCGAGTAAAATAAAATTGAATTATGAGTAAAATTGAATTAGCCATGTCAGATATTTGGAATTAAGCGCGTTTAGTTAGATACAGGCCCTGAACATTGAGTTAAAATTTCAAAGCTAACTGTTCTCGAGATTTTAGGAACCTACAAATAAATAAATAAAAGGACCAACTTTAAGACTTATAGCATATGTAACATAATTACTCATAAGTATGCCACTGTACCTTTATTCCATTCAAAAATCTTCACTAATGGTTTGTTTCACCACGAACCAGGAAAAAGGTGGACTACGTTAGATTTTAACCTTTTTATTCATCCTAGCAATTTCGGGAGTCACGCTATTGGCTAGTAACATATTTATTTAAGCCAATGTAAAACCACTAAATTGAGAAGGAATTTTTTGCGTCGGAATTTTAGTCAGCCCAATAGGTGGTTTTTTTTCGCCTGTTCTGGGTTTTTGAGAAGGTTAAAAAGTGTAGCCATATGACGTCATTTTACTTCAATTCTGTCTTGACGAAAAAAACGAGTTGGAGTAGGAAGGGAGTAGTTAAAGGTTAAAGGTTATTTACAAAAAGATTCCCGTCATATTTTCGTGCAACGAAATTTAAGCAGACGACAAAACTAGATTACTCCCTCTACACCTCCTTTCGAGGAGGAGTAAAAAGTGTAACCCTAATACTCCGGAACAAGCGAACAAAATTCGGGACAGGGAAAATCTTAACCCGAGAACAGGCGAATAAAACGTCTTAGGGTAAAAAGTTTACACTTTTTGTCCCCGGACAAGCGAAAAAAAACCACCTAATGTAGCTTTATTGAAATTTATAAACTCGCTCGGTTTGTGCGGATGAAGTTAAATTATGAGTAATTTAGAAAAATAAAAGGTTGGCGAAAATGACCAATAAGTGATCACTTTCCGAAAATGGAACAAGTCGTCGAAGTGGAATATTCCACCAGCGTTATTAAAATCCATATCAAGCCTAGAAGAGTTAGGCCTAGGCTCAAAAGAATCTGCAAAGACTCCAACCTTGGATGAAAAATATATATATATTATATTTTTCATCCAAGCTCCAACCTGCGCCAGAAAAGCTCAACCTGAATTTCAACTATTTTTTACAATAAACCTGCTTCTTTTATTTGACAATGCAAATTTATTTTAGAACGTGAGTCTCCGAGAACTTCATTAATTTGCAAATTAATTACATTAACAGAACTTGACACTATATTGTAGTTCATTTTAGCTCCTAAGCCTTGGTTGTTCAAAGCAGTTTGTTTACTAAAATAATGGCCGTCGGTTTATCAGACGTAGAGCTAATTATACGGCATTTGAGATTCGATGACGCCATATATGACATCAAATATTACGTAGGGTACGGATGACGCAATATCTGTGAAACAAACCGTTAGTGAAGAAATAGAGCTAGTGGCATACTTATGAGTAATTATGTTACATATGCTTATAGTTATAGATAAATTGCGTAAATATGGTTCTTCTTTTTTACATAGGGAAAGGCTATGGTAGATAGCGCATGCTCAGTCGTTCTTTTTATCTATAAGATAATATCTAATTAAACAATATATATTTACCAATATTTGTCTCTTTTTTAACTTTTGTAAAAAACAGTATAGTTGGAAAATTAAATTGAACGCTTTTCCTTGTTTCATTGTTAAAACTATAAAAACAAGTGCCAACAACTAGCAGACGATAATATTTTCTTAAGTTCGAACTATTTCCGCTAGATGTCTATATTGTATTCAGTTCAATGGTTTAACGTTGCTCAGCCTACCTACTCAGTCTACCCCAAAATTTCCTCTCCATAATTTCCATCCTCCGAGGTTTTCCAAGGTGGATTTCATACCGCGCGGATACCTTACTCTTCTTGGTGTAGCCACGTTGTGCAATTTCATTCAGATGTCAGCGTCACCTGGCTGTCGTACTTAACTAATTAGCGCGGCAAATTTAAACTTCTTCTGTTATAATTACAAAAAAAAAACAACTCGTTTTCTCGTTCTGTAAATAAATCAAATAAAAAACTCAACCGAAAGTAGCATAAGACCCTACTTTTGCTCAACCCAGTGAGGTTATATATGCCACCAAGAACCTATATATGTATAAGAACGTTGAACCAAAGGCGTCGCTTGGGCCATGACTTAATCGGTTTCAGAATAACTCCGCCCTAAAATCCGCGTGCAGCGCGCGCTTGAACTAAAACGGTTTTAACCTTTAGTGCGCGCCACGTGCGGTTTTTTGGGCGGAGTTATTCTGTAACCGATTAAATCAAGGCACCGGGCGCCAATTTGATCGTTCAACGTTCTTATACATATATACGTTCTTGATGCCACTAACATATTCCCGCGCTATTTGTTGTTTTTCGTCTGCTAGTAATTTGAATTTTCGCGTCTTGGTCTGCCATTTTGCCAAAACATCTAAAAGGAAAACGCAAAAATTTGCTCCGATCTCGATCTCGATCCGTTGATCTGTCGAAATCTGCAGATCGGTTTTGGACGATCTCGGAGCACCCGAGAGCGGGAAGTGGAACACGCCAAACTTGATCGGAGCAGATCAGAGCGCTCGAGAGCAGTCAAATGGAAATCGCTATAGCTGATGATTATTAATAAATCACATTCACATTTATCATTGTACTGTAACATGTTCGGTGGTAGAGCACTAGCTTGACAAGCAGGAGGGCCTGAGTTTAGATCTCGGTCGCCGTATTTGATTTTATTCAATAGACAAGTGGCAACATTTAAATCGAACACAAAGTCCCGTTGTATTTAAATAAGAACCAAAATGTAAAACTGTTTTAACTATTAACATACGCGTTCGCTTAAGCTGAATTTATAATTTTCACTTATGCTTAATAATGTAGATGGCTCTGTGGTATAACACTCGCCTGTCAAGCAGGAGGGCCCAGGCTCCAACCCCAAAATTCGGCCGAAATAGTGCCATTTGGATGCTAAGGTGTTAAATGTAGCCCTTAGCGCTTGGCCCGTCCCAAGATTCAATAAATAGAAGTTGGAGAGTAGAAACTCCGTACATGCCCAAGTCAAACCCACGTCGCAACACAAACACGAATTCTGAATTAAGATGTTTTAAAACAATAAACACTTTTCCATAATTCAAGAAACTGCAAACGCGTTTTTTATTACACTTTGCCCCGGTACTGCGTACAACAGGCAGACACACACAAACAAACAGATACGGTGATTGTAAAACCCTACAGAGGTAAAAACTAGATCGAATGCCAAAGTTTTACTGGGAGCAATTCACAAGACAAACTGCATTACGGGCTTCGTCGCCGTTTAGCGTCCACTTGCTAACGCGTCACACGTAGCCTTTGACAGCGCCTCGCTAGGGGGAGATTTTCTTCTTGTGATAACGACACTCCGTTACTAGCTCAGTAAAATATTCCATAAAGTGACAAACTTGTGGAAAATATTATGGACTCATGATAATACTTAAATAACATCCCTCCTTCTGGTAGGCTAGAGGTGGAGTTCGTAGTGTGGAAACCAAGGGCTGTTGTGGGAAGGCCGCATGGAGAATGATCGAACTACAACACCATCTGTTAAAAAGTGTACTAAATATTAACTAAAATTTCTTAAAATTAAAATTAAAATAAAGGTAAAATTCAAACATTTAATAATTAAATCTTTTTTTAGAAGAAAAAGATATTACTTCTTTAAAATTGTATAAAATGTAGGTATAACAAAATGAGAAGAACCCCCAACTTGTCCAAATGATAAATTGGTCGTAAAACTATTGACAGGTGCTTGGCGAAATTGAAGAAAGGGTTTCGGGAATATCGGGAGAGGCTTCGCGACTTCTCGGGCCGTCCGGGCATGGTACTATTGTATTAAGTCAAAGTGGCGTACCTTTCGCGGGACGATTGATACACCGCGCGTTGGTTATCTCGCTTGGATAATGGTTTCGGAGAAAGTCATCTCTCCTTTTATGACCGAAAGCTTTTTGCTTCAGGCATGTCATAGTTTAAGGAGTTTAGGAAAGGCAGTTGGGAATAGACAAAAAGTTCCGTTGAGATTTTAAATTTGTATTCTTGAGGACAGAGAAAAAAGAACTCCATCCTCACTTCGCATTTGGAGCTCTTTCAGAGCAGAACATTTTTTCGTAAAAATAAAATAGTTTTTTGTTACGAAGTCAAATTATTACATTAAAATTTAAGTTAGCCCACAAATTGGGAACATTAATTAAATCCCGCTTATTATTAGTATTTAAAATTAGTTTACTCGCAAACTTAATCTCCCAGCATTAAATTAATTATAAAGGAATTGAATCCAGACGTTTGGACTTTTCTTTATGGTGCCGAAACCCGGGACTGGTTGAGTTGTGAATGAACAGACAGCGGTAGTATTACAAGAAAAAAGATATCGAATATTAATATTAAGAAGATGGAGGCGGAAACAGATGTAGCCAGAGCCATAGCTGATGCCACAGCGAAGGCCGCGGAAAACGCCAAAGGAAAAAATGAAAGATATCTAAGAGCTAAAGCTATAAGGAAAACCATGAGAACGACAATTACAAATTATTTGAAGGTAGTTGCGGATTATTTAAGCGATGATTTGATAGACATCGAGACATTAGAAGATGCGCTATCCATATTAATTAAAAAGGAAGAGGATCATCGCCTATCGGAAAGGGATGCTGAGGCATTGACGGACGACGAGAAAACATTGGAAACCGAGACGTTGAATAAAGAGCGTTACAAGGAGGAAATATTCGCGAGCAAATTAAAGATCGGTAGAAGAATTAAAGCCGCGCGAGGAGGATCGTCCAGCGTAACGGACATATTATCGGAAGCGTCGGGAGCTAGTATTCACGGGCATATTAACAATAATAACTCTGCGGGTAGTGTTTCGAGGAAATCTCATACCAAACTGCCTAAGCTTGCTATACAGAAGTTCGATGGAGATATCACCAAATTTCATAGTTTTTGGAACCAATTCACCGTCGCTGTGGACTCGCAGGACCTGGACAAGGTAGACAAATTTAGTTATTTGGAAATGTATTTAGAGGGGGAGGCAAAATCAGTAATTTCTGGCATATACGCTTCGGATGACACTTACGACGAAGTTGTATCAATATTAAAAAATCGATTCGGTCGTAGGGATTTAGTCATTCACACCCACATGAATAAGCTTTTAAGCATAGAGCCCGTTCGAAAGTCTAGCGATCTCAAGGCCTTGCGAAAATTATTCGACACAGTCGAACTTAATATTAGAAGTTTAAAATCATTAGGACAAAACATTCACTCCAATGGTAGTTTTTTATGCCCTGCCCTGCTGCGAAGTTTACCCGAAGATATTCGCCTAGAATTTAGTAAAGAACGCGATACCGACCAAGATTGGGACGTCCATAATTTAATCGAGTTCCTGAGGAAGGATTTGCAAAGTCGAGAAAGATCAAAATTATTAAGCGCGCCCACGGAAAACGATAAACGAGAAGGAGCCTCTTCCCAAGATAGGTCAAAGCGGTTTCCTGGAAAAATAGATAAAAATAAAACTTATACTCCCTCGGCTTACTCCCTAGCTACTAATGTAGAAAGGGCCACGGCCAGTAAAATATACTGTATATTCTGCGATAATACCGTACACGCTACTTTTCATTGCGTAAAATTAACATTAGAGCAAAAAAGAAAATTCATTAGAGAAAATCGAAGATGTTTTAAATGTTTGAGATTAGGGCACGATAGCAAAAGCTGCCATGCAAGAATAATGGCATGCCGAGCATGTGGAGTGAAACATAACTTTGCTATATGCGAATTAAACGAAGCGAACAAAACGAAAAAAGAATCTGATGAAACGGCCCCCAAGGAAAAGGTAGACGTAAACTCGACATCCACCGGGCAAGGCCTGATCAGCGCGCGGAAAACTCTACTTCAAACCGCTATGATTAAGATTGAAAACCCCGTAACTTCAGAAGTATTGGAAGAAGAAGTAAGATGTCTTTTCGACGCGGGTAGTGAAGTTAGCTTCGTAAAAGAAGAATACTCTAGAAGAATGAATTTGCCCGTAGTTGAAGAATTAGGATTGACAGTAAATAACTTTGGCAACGAATTTCCGAAGGAAATGCGGAGGCGCGTAGTTAGAGTAACCCTTCAGAACAAACGTTATCCAGGATTAAAAATTGAAATTATAGCTATGGAAGTACCTTTCTTGTGTAATTTAACGACTACCAAACATTGCGGAAAAATGGAAGAAATTATGAAAGAGAAGGGCCGAGAAATGGCAGACGAACCAAGTTTAGCCAATAAAAATATTTCCAGTATTAGCGTATTAGTTGGAGAAGATTACTATTGGAACGTAGTAAAAGGTATAGAAAGGTACGGAAGATTTGTAGCTCTGGATACCTTGTTTGGATGGGTGATTCAGGGTCCACAAAGGGGTAAAAACTCAAGTGCGCAAAATTTTAGCGTCACGGCAATGATTACTGGAGTAGAAGAAGGAGAGATTAATAAAATTATGAAAAGTTTCTGGGAATTGGAATCATTAGGGATTAAAAGCGAGGAACAAAATTTAGCGCCAACCCACGAAGAAGTAATCAAAAAATTCAATGAAGAAATCGAATTCAGGGAGGGAAGGTATTACGTAAAATTCCCATGGAACGTGGATAAAACTGTTCTGCCTAACAATCTAACCCTCGCCTTAAAAAGATTCAAACCTCTTCTGAAGAAATTCCATAAAGATCCTAAATATTTATCGGAGTACAAAAAGATAATTGACGATCAATTAGCTCTTGGTATCGTGGAAGTTGTCCCGAGAGAAAAGGAAGATACACCTGGAGCGTTCTATTTACCGCACCAAGGTGTGAAGAGAGAAATTAGCGCAACTACAAAATTACGCGTAGTAATGGACGGATCAGCGAGTCAATACGGATCTCCGTCGCTTAACAACTGTATGAGTTCTGGCCCCAATCTAAACCCAGACTTATTGCTTTTATTACTAAGATTCCGAAACCACCAAGTAGCCATTATGGCAGATATTGAAAAGGCTTTCTTACAAGTCGGTCTAGTGGAAGAAGAACGGGACTCGGTGAAATTTCTTTGGGTAAAGGAGGATTTAAATGGAAAAATTAAAGAGGAGGATTACCAAATATTGCGAATGGCAAGAGTTCCTTTCGGAGTTACAGCGAGCCCCTATTTATTAGCAGCCACGATCAAATATCACATAAAGCAATACGAGGGAAGCCACAGTTCAGCGGTAAGCGCTCTAAATAGAGATCTATATTATGACGATTTGGTGAGCGGAGCCAGCGACGTAAAAAAAGCGTTTGAACTCTCCGCTGGAGTTACCGAAATCATGAATAAAGCCAGCATGAGATTCCGAAAGTGGGAAACCAACTCGGACGAATTGAGAAAAATTTGGGGAAATAAAAGACAAGAAGCGGGTGAAATTACATTATTTGAAAGCGGTACCAACCGCGAAAATTTAAAGGTACTGGGCTTGAGATGGAACGCGAAAGCGGATCTGTTTTCTTTCGATCTATCAAATTTGATCGCGATGATGTCGGAAATGAAAAATACTAAAAGGCAAGTTTTAAGTGTAGTAGCGCAGATTTTCGATCCGATGGGAATGCTATCTCCGATTACAATTAGAGCTAAAATTATATTTCAAATGTTATGGGAACGTGGGTTAAAATGGGACGACGAACTTCCTCCAGACGTGGGAGAGTTATTTACCAAATGGAGAAGAGAACTACCCCAAATTAGAAGAATTAAATTGCCGCGTTGCATTTTCCATTGCCCAGAAGACGAAATTAGCGAATTTGAATTACACAGTTTCTCCGATGCGAGCACTAAGGCATACGCATCCATTGTTTACGTTCGTTACGTAACAAAATCTGGAATTATTGGAGTATCTTTCGTGGTTTCCAAGGCAAAGGTGGCTCCCATCAAACCAATTACATTGCCAAGGCTGGAGCTGTTAGGATGCTTGCTAGGAGCGAGACTCATTAATTACGTAAGGGACAATTTCTATAAAACCGGCATCGCCGCCTTTTTATGGACCGATTCATCAATTGCTATGCATTGGATAAAGGGCTCATCTAAAGAATGGAAGCCTTTCGTTTCCAATCGAACCGCCGAAATTCAAAAGATAACCGACCCTCAAAATTGGAGCCACTGCTCGGGAGCCGAAAATCCAGCAGATTTGCCCTCAAGGGGAACAAGCGCCGAAGAACTCTCAGCGTGTAAGCTATTTTGGGAGGGGCCCGTTTGGCTAAAAAAGCCGAAATCGCAGTGGCCCGAGAAAAGATTCGAAGAAAGGAGAGTACCCGTCGAAGTCGGGGTGGAGAGAAAAAAGGTAGTCCTGGTAGAAGAATGCGAAACTAAAATCAGTATAGTCAACATTCTAGATTTGAACATATATTATTCATTAGACAAGGCGATTAGAATCACGGTATACGTATTGCGAGCTTTCGGTAAAAATAAGGAAGTAGTAACCGATGGACAAAACGCCAATATTTTACACACAAAATGGGGTCATAAAATTATGCCACCGACAGCTGCGGAATTAAATAAAGCTGAGACTATTTGGATTAAAGCAACACAATTAGAAGATTTTAAAAGAGAAATTAGTGATTTACAATTAAAAAAGACAATTTTAGCTACATCAAAGATTGCAACTTTGCACCCTCAGCTCGACGAAGAAGGAGTATTAAGAGTAGGAGGCCGTTTGACAGAATCAGAGCTAACTTATGGCGAAAAGCATCCTATAATTATGGCAAAAACCAATCGCTTCTCCGAATTAATCTTAATGAGAAGCCACCTGAAAACACTGCACGGAGGAGTGCAAGAAACTATTACGCAAACCAGAGAAAAATTCTGGATTGTTTCTGGTAGGCAATTAGCAAAAAACGTAATTAGCAGTTGCATAAAGTGCAGAAAAATAAAAGCAAAGCCTCGCGTAGCACCAGTAGCTCCTCTTCCTGCGGATCGAATGAGAGAATCGAAACCGTTTGAAATTATTGGAATAGATTTCGCGGGACCATTATTCATACGCAAAACTAATGGCCCGCCAGAAAAAGCCTACATTTTCCTCGTGACATGCGCAGTCACTAGGGCTATTCATTTAGAATTAGTATCATCGTTAAGAACGGAAGAGTTTCTCTTGGCATTCCGTAGAGTAGTAGCGAGAAGGGGCATTCCATCGGTAGTCTATACCGACAATGCAAAAACATTTCACAAAGCGAACAAGGACTTAAAATTAATTTGGAAATGCTTAGATAGCGCAGAACTAAAACAACATTTTGGAGTGAATGGCATTACGTGGAAATTTATAGCCGAACGTGCAGCTTGGTGGGGGGGTTGGTGGGAGCGATTAGTACGCTCTACCAAAACCACTTTAAAAAAAGTATTAAGTAGAGCCTCATTAACATACGAGGAAATGGAGACGACACTAGCCTAAACTGAGGCAGTGATCAACTCCAGACCCTTAACCTACGTCTATAACGATATAAACGAACCCATCCCTCTCACACCTGCTGAATTCTTGATTGGGAAAAGAATTACCTGCCTCCCTTCTCAGAAATTTCCAAATGACAAATTACCAGCTACTCGTGTCGAATTAACTAAACGTTTAAAATACCGACAACAATTAATTCAAAACCTTTGGAAACGATTTCGACACGAGTACTTGATGGAGCTAAGATCGGCCCATCACGCCGCGACCGTAAAGGAAAATAGATTAATTGAAATTGGTGACGTCATGCTTGTTCATGAGATTAAACTACCTAAACAGGTATGGAAACTCGGTGTAGTCACTAAAATCTTTTACGGCCGCGACAAAAAGGTGCGGAAATGTCAATTAAGAATGGCGAACCGTAGCGAGATAATCAGGCCAGTACAATTGCTCTACGCGCTTGAAATCAAAAATGATAAAAACAATTAAATAGCGCAACTGAACTATTGAAATACTATTGCAGTATTTCGGGGGGAGTGTTAAAAAGTGTACTAAATATTAACTAAAATTTCTTAAAATTAAAATTAAAATAAAGGTAAAATTCAAACATTTAATAATTAAATCTTTTTTTAGAAGAAAAAGATATTACTTCTTTAAAATTGTATAAAATGTAGGTATAACAAAATGAGAAGAACCCCCAACTTGTCCAAATGATAAATTGGTCGTAAAACTATTGACAGGTGCTTGGCGAAATTGAAGAAAGGGTTTCGGGAATATCGGGAGAGGCTTCGCGACTTCTCGGGCCGTCCGGGCATGGTACTATTGTATTAAGTCAAAGTGGCGTACCTTTCGCGGGACGATTGATACACCGCGCGTTGGTTATCTCGCTTGGATAATGGTTTCGGAGAAAGTCATCTCTCCTTTTATGACCGAAAGCTTTTTGCTTCAGGCATGTCATAGTTTAAGGAGTTTAGGAAAGGCAGTTGGGAATAGACAAAAAGTTCCGTTGAGATTTTAAATTTGTATTCTTGAGGACAGAGAAAAAAGAACTCCATCCTCACTTCGCATTTGGAGCTCTTTCAGAGCAGAACATTTTTTCGTAAAAATAAAATAGTTTTTTGTTACGAAGTCAAATTATTACATTAAAATTTAAGTTAGCCCACAAATTGGGAACATTAATTAAATCCCGCTTATTATTAGTATTTAAAATTAGTTTACTCGCAAACTTAATCTCCCAGCATTAAATTAATTATAAAGGAATTGAATCCAGACGTTTGGACTTTTCTTTACCATCGAAGGTGGCATATCTAGAGATGGTGAAATCGAGTAATTTAGTGAGGTCATCTTCTAACTTTTGTGAAATTGGTGCACCTCCCGAGAAGAGTTTAACCAATCCTTGGATAATCTCTCTAAGGAGGGCCTTAAAGTTATCAAATCCTAAAATGCCGACCTGAGGGAAGACACCTCCTGTGTTTGTTCATTCCCTAGCTGGTGGAGCATGAGACGAGAGGCATCTCAACCCGACAAGATGCGGGGCTGGACGGGCAGCCTGGGCGTAACTGTGAATCTGCGATGTTTCGCCAGCTCTGGGACCTCGTGGAAAGGCACTGTTATTATTGCTCTTACAGTTGATGCGCTTAATTGGGGCGATTGTTGCATTCATTGGTTCTATCGAAGACGTGGTCTTTGCCACATTGTGTCAATATTTGATAAACAGGTGCGCCTGAGATGTCAATTCACCCTATATCACCGGTAGTTTCATCATAAATGCTAGCGTCCACAGTCCGGACGGTTGACCCCGCAGCGGGTCCATTAAGTTGACCCGCGACTTCATCGAATCTAGTAGTTAAACACCCTATCATGTTGCACCCATATTGCACCGTTAATGCCGAATTTTGCACCGCAACAGTTTAGTAGCAATTAAAATAATTAAGTTTCGCGGGCCAAGTTAATGCAACCCGCGAGTTTTTGGTTATTACACATTAAACGAGCCTATCTTATTGCACCCAAAATGCACTAAAATGCACCACCAACGTTTTAATTTTGCACCATGTGGTTCTCGGGATATTTAAATTTCAATTATCGCGGGCCAAGTTAATGCAGCCCGCGAGTTTTTGGTTATTACATATTAAACGAGCCTATCTTATTGCACCCAAAATGCACTAAAATGCACCACCAACGTTTTAATTTTGCACCATGTGGTTCTCGGGATATTTAAATTTCAATTATCGCGGGCCAAGTTAATGCAGCCCGCGACTTCTGGTTTTTTTAATGTTTCACTAACCTATCATGTTGCACCCATAATGCACCATAAGGCACCACAAAAAGTTTAATTTTGCACCATACGGTTCTCGAGATATTAAAATTTTAAAATTTTGGGAAATTTGAAATTTAATAGCTCGCGGGCCAAGTTAATGCAGCCCGCGACTTCTGGTTTTTTTAATGTTTCACTAACCTATAATGTTGCACCCATAATGCACCATAAGGCACCACAAAAAATTTAATTTTGCACCATACGGTTCTCGAGATATTAAAATTTTAAAATTTTGGGAAATTTGAAATTTAATAGCTCGCGGGCCAAGTTAATGCAGCCCGCGACTTCTGCATTTTTAATGTTTCACTAACTTATCATGTTGCACCCATAATGCACCATAAGGCACCACAAAAATTTTAATTTTGCACCATACGGTTCTCGAGTTATTCAAATTTTATTAAATAAAATTTTTATAACATTAAGGACTTAATTTAGTATGAAATAAATTTTATAATCTTAAAAAAACTCGACGTTTTAATTATCTAAATTCTAAAACCATGGATTGTAGGTTTCATCATCAATATGAAATAAGATGCAGTTTAACTATGAATAAAAAAGCATTTACTCTATAACTGAAAATTATACATCATTATATGCTAACAAACCTCCAATTGTAAGTTATGTTGTTTAATGTGTACGTTATCCTAGGAATGGATAATATATTTGATTAAAAATTGGGGACAACGAAAAATTACACAAGAAAAATATTTATTTTTTAAAACTTATCAAGGTATATAAGTTTTTTTTATAAGTATATAGTTTCTTCAATATGGATTATATATAGATAAAATATATCCTGTAATATTTAATATTTAAAAATATATATTATAAGTAAACAAAAAATAAAAATAAAACTTTCAGAATGAACGCTATAGTTATAATCTCAATATTATATACACCTAATTGTTTGTGAATGTACGAATGACGTTTATGCAGATATTTTATTGGTCGCTGAGTATAGCTAGGTCGCGGATTATATTAAAAATTATATGGAATAGTAGAAGAGTTGGGCAGTAATGTTTTCTCGACCACTGTAATTTTCTCTTTTATTTTTAAGTCATCGTGTAGCTCCCACTTATCATTTATCGTATCAAATGATTATTATATGCCAATAACACTTGCAATTGTAACTTATAATGATAAATGTGTACGTTCGCTTAAGCTAATATATTTGATTAAAAATTGGGGAAAACGAAGTATAAAAGTAAAGAAGAAAAATATTTATTTTTATATGAACTACTAAATACCGCTAAATATGTGGTTTTTTGAAAATACATATTATTTTTTTAATTTTTTAGCGAAATATAAAACATTTCTTAAAATTAGTTTTTCAACAATTTAATTCGACCAATATTACAGTAGAATGCGTTATTTCATTGTTAAACAAGGAAGGTTTAATTTTATTGTACAGCTGATCTTCGAACCCGGCCACCTGAATTAAAAGGCTTCAAAAGTCGCTTGATGACTTAGGCCTAAGGTGGTGCCTTGGGTATTAGCCTAGCTGATTTAAGTGAAGTCCGTTCTATGTTATTGCAGCTTTAAGCACAAAACCAATTAACCAATTTAGGAATATATGTGCTGAAATTCCTTAGCCCAGATAAAGTAACGTTTTGAAAATAGAGGAGCGCATCGAAGCCTTTTAGCGCCCCGGTGATAATTACCAGCTATCCATTCCCGCCTAGTGAGTAGTGCCATTTGCGACTGTAGGGGAATTTCATTTTTCCGTGGATGTTGCCTTTGCCCTATACTAAAAGATTTTGGCGTAGAGAACCAAAGATATGTTTATAGATAATCGATAAATTCAATGTAATTAAATAAAAAAGAAGCCGAGCAGAACTTATAGGTATCTATATAAGTTCGAACTGTCTCTAACACTCTATAGCTAAATGATACGGAGGGCAACCTATAGAGGGCAAAGCCGATGCAGATGTTGAGAAACGTAGAAATAGTAACCCCAAATTAATATTTATGTCGGGAAATAACTTCGATTTAAAATTGGATAAAATACAAAACGTTTAATGACCAAATGGAGCATACATCTGTCTGTCTCGACAGTCAAACCACTACTAACAAAAAATACAGAATATTATTGAGTCTTCTGCGCGACTCTAAAAACAAAAAAGTTCTCACGCCTAGAGTCGGGGGGGGGGGGGGTTAAAGTTCAAATTTCCAAAACAGGGGATAGCTCTAAAAAATCAAAGGTCCGAAGTCGGTGAAGCGATTCCGTTTGGAGGTCCGCAAAACAAAATACGAGTTTAAAAGAAAAATATAACATAACTAGCCAAGAAGCCCGCCCTATGGGCAGGCCTTCAGCTAGTTGTTTGTTTCTATGTGCATTAATTAATCATATAAAGTTATTTGTTGTATTGGAACTCGTATCTTCCTCGTCCCAAAATCTATAGTAGAACCACCCCAACAAGTCTCTCCCCCCTTTTCCCACGCGATAATTTCCGTGGTGCCCTTTTTCACCCCCGCAAGACCCCCTACCCCTTTAAGCCCCTGTATCCAATGGCTGATTTGTCCCTCTCCCCAAACGCCAGAATAAGAGGGGAAAATAAAGTAACCTATCGAGAGAAAGGATATACCCTAAAAAAATAAACGTGTACCAATTAAAAAATAAGTACCTTCATATAAGAAGCGCCATGAACCTTGATGAACCTCTTTAAACCACATTTAAAAATGTTTAGTTGCGGATCCTTACAGCTTGCCCGTACACCCACGTAAATCCATTTCATCGTTTTATTAAAAAAAATAATAATTAATGTAACCGAGAAACCACCTTGAACTTTATACCGTGCGGTCTTCGTTTGCCCAATGATTCTTTATTTTTAAAAGGATGGGAAGTGATGGCGCTTTCGCGCCGGGAAGAAAAGCTCCACGCTCTTCCAGCCAGGCCGTTTATACAGGGTAAGGTTAGCTACTTTTTCTCGTTAGCACGGAGTCGGTTAGCGCCGTTTTCGGGTGACTTTGCGACCTCCCTGTAGACCTCCCTGGTGAAACTGGGTGGCTGGTGTCCCTAGATGTTGAGTAAAGGCTCGGCAAATAAATGTCTGCCGACGCACTGAATGTTGGTAAAACTGGGTTGCTGGTGTTTTAGCCGCTTTTGCTCGTTAGCAAGGAGACGATTTGCGTCGTTTTCGGGTGACTTTGCGTCCTCCCCACTTCTTTTCTTTTCTGCATATCCAAGCCACTTTCGCTCGTTGTATCGGAAACGTTTTGCATCATGTGCGCGAACCTTTTCGTTCGCCTCTCTCTGAGCGTTAGCAGGGAGCCCCTGAAAGTGGGCCGACTTAACCAGGCTAACGAATACGTTTCGTTTCTTCGTTGATAGTACCCAAACTATGTTGCATGGCTGTACCGTGCGCGTTGCAAATTGTTTTCCGATGTTTTAACGGAAATTTCCCGCTTCTCGCTTCTTCGTCGATAGCACCCGGATGTTGTGGCACGTGGTCGCCACCCCCCTTCTTTAACACATATTTGTGGTGTCCCTCCGTTCTTTAAGCGGTATGGACTTTGTGCCGGTTGGGGTAGAAAAATCAGAGACAGAAAGAGAACGGGATATGGTTGTCCGCAAATCCCCAGTCCGATCCGCAGACCGCACCGTCAGCGGCGCCTTGCGATTCAGGGGCGAGGGAGAAAATTGAAGGGCGAAAAGGCCTATGTGATACGAAAAGAGAACGGAATATGGTTGTCCGCAATTCCCCAGTCCGATCCGCAGACCGCACCGTCAGCGGGGCCTCGCTTTTCAGGGGCGAGGGAGAAAACCACCGGGCGAAACGAAAAGGCCTTAGAGTTTTATTATATAGATATTTATTTTTGGTTTTTTAATTTCCAACAGCAGATGCTCCATACAATAACAAAAACAAAATAAAAATAGATTTTAGCGGGTTGGTGTCAACAAAGGGACGAAAGGTCGTCGGATTACAAGACTACGATCTTAAACGAGGGGGAAACACGAAGGGTAAATTTTCAAAGCAAACTGCTACAGTTTTCCTACCTACAGAGCAATTATAGACTTAAATTTTGAGGAACGACTATGGCGTTCTTTTACACGAAGGGGGTGTGGAATATTTCGAACCCTATTGAGTTTCAAAGGTCGTCACGAGGCTCGTAATGCTGTGGTCACTTTTTAGCCATTCGGAACTGTGTATTTGTTGAAATCACTCGCTTCTCTATATGGGTAGTCGCGAATGTTGGAATTAGGATAACCATAAGGTTAGCAAATATGGCGGGTAGGAGACAAAAAAATATTGAGCTTATTGAACGGCTAAAGATATCCTTAAAAGAGCATAAAAATGAATTTATTATCGTAACTTTGTAACCGGTAAATCTTTCAAAATTTTAAAAGAAATAAGCGGAGAGTTGGAAGGTGCGTTTTCATCAGGTGCGCTTTATACAATTGTAAAAAAAACCGGTACAATGTGTGGGATGTGCTTGATATTTCGAATTCTAGAGGTGGTTCGGATCCTGAAATTGATTCGGATAAAAGTGATGAAGATAAAGGTGGTGATGAAACTGAAGACTCATCCAAAATGTCAACTGGTGGCTCCACGGGAAATGAGGTAAATGATGATACCCGTTTTAGTCAATCCAAGATAACTTTATCTCCGGAGGAGTACGCGAAAATGACCCCCGAAATTGTTACTTACGGCAAAACACAAAAAAACCAAAGACACATTTTCAAGCCAGGTTCTTGGTCAAATATAATATATGGACGTTTTTACGAACATACTCGCCTAGGTTGCACTTTAGTTTTTAAACGCGCAACTATTGCCAAAAGGGCGAATTATTATTCAAAAATTAGAGGTACCTGCAAAGAATGTGCCTCAGTTTTTACCGGAGTCATTGAAACCGAACCGTGCGCTAACGCGGAAGTTGAAATAATTTGCGAATATAAAGGACCTTATACTGAACCCCATACGCGTGGCTTAAAAAGAAATCTTTCCGGCGAAGCCAGGTCGGATTTAGTAAAACGTATGGTGGACACTGGTATGGCGCCGAGCATGGTGCGAAAACTTCAGGCGCAAAAACAAATGGAATTCGGAGATCCAGAGCCCAGCAACTTGTTTTCACCTAATGTTTTAAGAGTCGCGAAACATCAAGAATTAAGAGGAAAACAATTGCATTCTAATCCCGTGGAGGCCATTTTGAAAATGATGGTCAAACACCCATTCCGCGACGTGATAAGACATATTGCTCATTTTAAATTCCGGGTCTTTTATTGGTCGTCATCCCAAATCCATTTATGCCGAGCGTATTTAAAAAACAACTCGGGCAATGCCAAAGTATCCATCGACGCAACAGGAGGATTGGTGAAGAGATTAATAAGACCGTGGGGAGAAAAAAGCGGTCATATTTTTCTCTACGAAATTACCGTCTTGGAGTCATCTTCCAGTTCACAGTACCCTGTGTGCCACATGCTTTCCGAGAGCCACGATTCAGAATCCATTTACTGTTGGCTTTCTGCTTGGCTGAGAACAGGTGCAGTCGCTCCCAATGAAGTAGTCACCGACATGTCTTTGGCCTTACTTTACGCTGTGACGAAAGCCTTCGCGAAGGAGTTTTCATTAAACGAGTACCTCGTTAAATGTTGGAAGATTCTGTTCCCCGTTGCGTCGTCGGATGTTCCAGAAAAGCCGCCGTGTTACATTAGATGTGACGTGGCTCATGTAATAAAAGAAATGACTCAATTTCCAAGTCTTAAAAACATCATCCGAAGAACAAGGCAATTTTACTTGCGAGCGCTGGGACAGGCCTTGCAATGTGAAAGCGTGCGAGACTTGGAACATATATTAAAGGCTATAATCACCGTTTGTCTTAGTGAAACAGAGGGAAATAACGCGGCTTCCACTAGGCCAACTATATGTGAAATTCGTAAACATTGGTTAATTCGCCGTATAGCCACTGGCTTAAATGAGAAGTCTTGGGAGGACATGTTGGAAAATGAAGAACCATTGGAATCGGAGTATTACTCAAGAGCTATAGATGAGCCCGACTTACTGTCGCCATTTCAAGGATGGATAAGAAGGATAGTAAGCGATTGTGTAGCCGAACTGGAGCGTTCAGATCAAGTTGGTGATCGAGGAAACCAACAAGTTCTGCCAAATCTAGTCAAAGATATAAAAAAATTATCTCGCCTAATTCCTTTGTGGACGGCAATTATGAAACCACATTTCCCATCAGCCTCTAATATAGGGAGTAGCGCGGCCGTTGAAAGCAGTTTCAATGATGTAAAAAATAGGGTGTTTGCCCATCGCAAATTACCATTAAGAATAGACGATTTCATAGAAACACACATTTTGGCAAACGAGGGGCAATCCAAATTAATTGCAGCCAAAACAAATCTTACAGGTAAATATTTTAAATTTTTATTTTGATACTATAGTTACTTTATTCTGAGGCATTTTAATCTGTCGTTACAGCCACACCAAGTACTGAGAATACAACGTTAACACCTAAAAAAAATATCAAATCAAATCTTAGTGGTAAATATTATTGTTTCCGGTTATGATACTATAGTTAATTTATTATGGGGCATTGTATTTGTCGTTATAGCCAAACTTAGTACAGATAATACAACGTTAACCCCTAGCTCAACTGCTATTTGTTTCTATTGTGAGGTAAAAAAAAATTAAAACTTATTTTCTCTTCTTTGCGATTTTAGTGATTATTAATTATTTCAATAATTAAAACGTTTAGGCACCTCTCTCTCTAATAAGGGACTCGAATCCCGAGAAAAATGTTTGCGAAAACTGTTTGGCAACCGTAGAAAGAATAGCAGCCCTCGAAAAGAACTCAGGTTATTACATAACCACTTAAATATTTAACCTCAAAATTAGTAAACTATTTTAATATTAAGTATTAACTATTTATATGAAGTAGCAAATCGAAATACCGATAAAAGCAATATATCGTAATCGTAGTTTTATGAAACTTAACAGCAAATGAAAATACAATTAACAACGAAGAAGCTGAGAAAAAAGTGGACGAAAACTGCTTAGTTTGCGCGATGGGGAATTACCCTACAGGAGCACACACATGTATTTATTGCAAGGTAAATGCAAACATATTAAAACACTTTTAAGTTGGTCGCATTGGGGGGGGGGGGACTTTTCAAATTTAACCGCCACGTAGTAAACAAGATGCCGCGACATTTTGTTGCGCACAGTGGCCCCTTAAAGGCCTAGGTTTTATTCTGCCTGTCCCCCTTTAAAATAACTTGCCTGAAAAGCAAATACCCTGATGGTGGGCCAACATGTTCAGCGGTTGGCCTACCACCAGGGTATTTGCTTTTCAGGCAAGTTAATTTAAGGGGAACAGGCAGAAGCAAACCTAGGCCTTTAAGCAACATTTTATTAATTTTATCGATTCTGTGTGTCGTATAGGTAGCTGTACATATAATTGAAGGCTGCAGTTACCCCTTGGAGGGCGAAGAAGAGGGTTTTGGAGAAAAGAGAATTTGCAAACTATGCGCAAAAAAGTCCAAATGGGATCAAAATAATTTGTCAGAACAATCAGAAAAAGAAAACTGGAGGAAACAGGGAATCTCGCCACCTAATAAACGTCCCAGGTCTTCATACTTAGAACCTCACAGTGAACTGAGTAGAACGGATTGGAGCAAATCTACGGGAGCCCTAATTCCGATAGGACTTCTGAAGAACAGCAGTAGGCACGACTTGCAATCAGTTAAAATAAAAAAAGAAATCATTTCTATCAGCAACACTTGCGCTTACGATAGTTTGGCCCAATTGATTTGCGTAGCCTTTTGCGATAGCGATGTCATTAAACAATGTATAGAGAATTCCGATATTCCATTTTTAAAGTTTGCAAAAACAATGGTACAAAAAGGAATATCTTCACATGTGTACAAACAAAGAGCCTCCATCCTACGAGACGTGTATGAGGTGAATGTAGTCAAGCCCTACGATAGGTTTACAATGGTTAAATTTTCTTGCGAAATATCCGCGTCCGAGTTAACAAAAATACTTCTACGAAACGAAAGTTGTTTTTCAGATGAAAATATTTGTACGAATGCGGATTGTTCAACAAAGGAACTGTACAAAAATAGACAAGTTTTAACTGTAGAGTGTTCTACTTCAAACATATCTAAAATATCTACGATTATAGAGGAAACATTTAATGACAGTTCTTTAGTCGAATGTCTTCATTGCAAAACGGTTCGAAAGATTAATTTAAGTAGACCAAGTAACCATTTCTTCGTAGAGCCGACCAATTTTTCTGCACGATTAAATTGCGAAACGGATATGCAAATAAATTTAAAGGGCATACCTACAAACCTAAGAATTTTTGAGAAACAATTTAACCTTCGCGGAGTAATTGGTTTTGTAGGCCCTAATGAAAACAAGATAGTAGGGCATTATATGTGCTACGCATTCAGAATGTACGATAAATGGGAGCTATACGATGACTTAAAAAAGAAAAAAGAAAATTGCAGTGGTCGAGAAAACATTACGGCCCAACTCTTCTACTATTCCATATAATTTTTAATATAATCCGCGACCTAGCTATACTCAGCGACCAATAAAATATCTGCATAAACGTCATTCGTACATTCACAAACAATTAGGTGTATATAATATTGAGATTATAACTATAGCGTTCATTCTGAAAGTTTTATTTTTATTTTTTGTTTACTTATAATATATATTTTTAAATATTAAATATTACAGGATATATTTTATCTATATATAATCCATATTGAAGAAACTATATACTTATAAAAAAAACTTATATACCTTGATAAGTTTTAAAAAATAAATATTTCTCTTGTGTAATTTTTCGTTGTCCCCAATTTTTAATCAAATATATTATCCATTCCTAGGATAACGTACACATTAAACAACATAACTTACAATTGGAGGTTTGTTAGCATATAATGATGTATAATTTTCAGTTATAGAGTAAATGCTTTTTTATTCATAGTTAAACTGCATCTTATTTCATATTGATGATGAAACCTACAATCCATGGTTTTAGAATTTAGATAATTAAAACGTCGAGTTTTTTTAAGATTATAAAATTTATTTCATACTAAATTAAGTCCTTAATGTTATAAAAATTTTATTTAATAAAATTTGAATAACTCGAGAACCGTATGGTGCAAAATTAAAATTTTAAAATTTGAATAACTCGAGAACCGTATGGTGCAAAATTAAAATTTTAAAATTTGAATATCTCGAGAACCGTATGGTGCAAAATTAAAATTTTTGTGGTGCCTTATGGTGCATTATGGGTGCAACATGATAGGTTTGTGAAACATTAAAAATGCAGAAGTCGCGGGCTGCATTAACTTGGCCCGCGAGCTATTAAATTTCAAATTTCCCAAAATTTTAAAATTTTAATATCTCGAGAACCGTATGGTGCAAAATTAAAATTTTTGTGGTGCCTTATGGTGCATTATGGGTGCAACATGATAGGTTAGTGAAACATTAAAAATGTAGAAGTCGTGGGCTGCATTAACTTGGCCCGCGAGCTATTAAATTTCAAATTTCCCAAAATTTTAAAATTTTAATATCTCGAGAACCGTATGGTGCAAAATTAAACTTTTTGTGGTGCCTTATGGTGCATTATGGGTGCAACATGATAGGTTAGTGAAACATTAAAAATGCAGAAGTCGCGGGCTGCATTAACTTGGCCCGCGAGCTATTAAATTTCAAATTTCCCAAAATTTTAAAATTTTAATATCTCGAGAACCGTATGGTGCAAAATTAAACTTTTTGTGGTGTGCCTTATGGTGCATTATGGGTGCAACATGATAGGTTAGTGAAACATTAAAAAAACCAGAAGTCGCGGGCTGCATTAACTTGGCCCGCGATAATTGAAATTTAAATATCCCGAGAACCACATGGTGCAAAATTAAAACGTTGGTGGTGCATTTTAGTGCATTTTGGGTGCAATAAGATAGGCTCGTTTAATGTGTAATAACCAAAAACTCGCGGGCTGCATTAACTTGGCCCGCGATAATTGAAATTTAAATATCCCGAGAACCACATGGTGCAAAATTAAAACGTTGGTGGTGCATTTTAGTGCATTTTGGGTGCAATAACATAGGCTCGTTTAATGTGTAATAACCAAAAACTCGCGGGTTGCATTAACTTGGCCCGCGAAACTTAATTATTTTAATTGCTACTAAACTGTTGCGGTGCAAAATTCGGCATTAACGGTGCAAAATGGTGCAATATGGGTGCAACATGATAGGGTATTTAACTACTAGATTCGATGAAGTCGCGGGCCAACTTAATGGACCCCGAAGCAGCCATGCTCGAGCTCGCTCGGCTATTCTCTCTCTCTCTCTCTCAGTCCCTTTCTCCGGGCAGCACACAATGAAGACGCATTAAAAACACTTCCTTTCAATTAACAACGATTACCATGAATTCTTGCGATTACTTAATAGCTGAACACCATGACATAACAGTATAATACGGTCCTAGCTAAAGCAGGCGCAGATTTCATGTTAAGCAAATAGGCGCTTAAATAAAACATCTTCAAGTAATATTTAAGAGAGCCAGGACCTGCAAGTTACTGTTAATATTCCTATTTGCACATTCAATGTTTCACTTAAATTTTAATGTTGTTTCTTGTGAATTTTTATAACAAAAATCTATGTGCTACCAAAAGTAAATAGGGGGAGAAGGTCTATGACTGCCTTCAGATTTTACCTTCCACCATGCTGGACACCCTTTTTGAAGAGCTAGTGATCACGTGATATTTCTAGCCAATAAGGATAGCACATTACGCGCGAAGTAGTGCATTTGTGGTATTCCGTTCCGCGCTCAAGATGAAAATTTTGAATTTTATTCCCTGGCAACCATGTCACCGCCTCGCGATTTCAAATAGTATCTCTGTCAAATGCTAACCATTATTTCCTTCGATAACGGTTGATTTAAATTAATAATTACTATATCAATTGCAAAATAAACAAAAAAGCTCGTAGCTATAGCTATTATTTCAGTTAAACTTGCAATTTGTTAGGCCTTAACATCGTAGATTTACCAATTAGTCCCGATCTCCGCTCTTAGATGGCACCACGCTCTCCACGATTTAATTGAGTGTTATTCTAGTTACGGTTTATTACTTTTCAAAAGTCGCGTTATTATTTTTAAAATGTCGCATTTTAGTTTCTATCATATATCTACTTTATTTAGGAACTAAATTAACCAAATTATCGAAAGCAAAAGTTTAATATTCACGTATTTTATAGAGAACTATTTTTCATCGTGGCGGAGTACAACCGATACCTTTGTGTCCCTGTAAAGAGGCGAGGGGGAAGTCATTTCCGAAGCCCAAAAATTTTACCCCTCAAATAAGACGTCGTGCGGTTTGACCCAAATGACAGACTTTCTCCCCCTATTTACTTTTGGTGCTATGTGTAAGGTAACGGCAGCAAAACAATAATGTTTAATCATAACAAGTTGGCAAGCCAAAATATACCTCTCCTCGGAAGAATTGTCCCTAGTGGTATTAATTTCTCGAGATAACCCTTAAAGATATATCTCCGCAATTTAGAGTTATTTGTTAAAAATATTAACCCATTTCTATCCCGCCCGGTATAAAATTTTAATTATAATTAAAATAATTGAGACGAAACGACCAATTTTAATTTATTCAGAATATCATAAGTTAAGTAGTTACAACAGTAAGTTAGACGTACTATAACAATGCACAATTGAATTAAACCCTTTTACAGAACAGGTTTATCAGTTAAATATAATACGAAGCAAATTTTAATGAAATATCTACAGAGGCTTTTTGGAATTACTCGCTTACGAAATACTTGCCGCATCTTTAACGCTCATTTTATTTCAACACTCGCCCTTGATGAAGATACCGTAGATATCTGGTAGTGGACGACTCGTTCACTTCCTGTTGACGTTGTGACGCATACCACATGAAAAAGACCAATGCCGTCCAATTTCCAATATCATATAATGACTCGCACACCCAAGAAATCATTGACTGCGTTAGAAATCATAGATATCCAAATATCCACACCAAATGTATTTACAAGAAGCAAAAACCTTACCATCAACAAAGCACAGAGAGCCACTTGACTAACCGCCAGCTTTTAAAGCAATTAACGTTAAATTATCTCCTTTGAATTAACAGAACTATATATAGGTCGTTAAGAAAGTGGACCACCCACAGGGTCTACCCTTTAACCCTCTAATCTCGGCTGACTGCGCTAAAACAAGATTTAACCTTTAAAAAATACCAGATTAGGCCTTCATAAATTCATTAATAAAAAAAGACTTTATTACCTATTATGCTTACGATGCCTGTCTTAATTTCAGTGAATCTAAGCAGCTATCGGTGGTTCTGTGGTAGAGCGCTCGACTGCCAAGCCGAATGGTCTGGGTTCGAAACCTGGGTGGTGCATTTGTTTTTAATCAATAGAGAAACGCTAAATTAGAATTTCAATAATTTCAATTTCAATTCTATTTCAATTAAACCAAAATTTCGTACTCTATTAAATACGCTTCCGATAAAGCTGAAGGTCTAATTTTCAATAAGGCGTAACAAGTGTCGGTGGTTCTGTGGTAGAACGTCCGCCTGTCAATCAGGAGGTCTCGGGTTCAAATCCCGCCCGATGCGATCGCAAATTGATACTAAGACGAATACCGTGTACAACTGGTGGAAACCCTGCCATTGGACGTTGAGAGGTAGCATTACACTCAGCACTCGGTCCGTCCCAAAGTCATTAAGAAGAAGTTGGAGAGAAAACGCCCATATAAACACAACAGACTCAACATGCACATCCATCAGAACACAAACACAACAAATTCAACACTCACAACCTACGCATAAACATTACAAAAACCGTAATACACCAAACCGTCACGACGGTGAGCGGAAAAACACCATCCAAACCAAACCGCAAATGCATCCGTTAACGCTCACCGTCACACGGTGGTTTTGCCAACCTTTTGAGAAACTGCGTACGCAGTGATTACACTTTGCACCGAAAATGCGAACGCGTTCGCAGTCCTGACAGACAGACACACCCACAGACCCACCCACAGACCCACCCACAGACCCACAGACAGACACGGTCGTTGTATAACCCCTCCTTGGGGACTTTGTCCCCTCGGAGAGGTAAAAATTAAAATTGTTTGCCATTGTCAGAATTATAATATAATACAGTCGGCTAAGATATAACCATAACTAAAATCTAAATACGACGGATACTTTAGGGTACAAAACCTTCTACTCAAATTTTAAAATTGCAAGCCCCATCTCGTTATATTATATAATTCGAACCATGTTTAGTTTTTCCAAGCAGTACAGGAGTAACAGGACCATGTGTTCTTCTACATAACCTTTACTATGTATTCGTAGGTGCAGCTGGCCACGGTGACGGGGGCTGCTGGCTAAAATATTTAAAATCGGCGCGATTGAGAATAGTGATACGCAGGCTTCGAAACAAGGTTTATATCTAAACTGGTCTATTTGGCCAGTGACTCCCAACCATAGATATAAGCATAAGCCTATCAACCCTAATAAGTTTGAAACGCGCATAGCGCCCTTGGTACCCCCACTGGACGGGTGAAAAAGAAGAAATCAGGCGATAGTATCGGCACCTGGAAGACTTGTAAATAGCGGCAGTCCATGCGTCAAAAACCCCTGAAAAAAATCACGGGACTCCTAAAATAATGTCTTTAGAAGGGGGTAAAGAGTCCACGGGACTCCCTGAAATTATATCGTTAGCTGTGTAAAATGAGGAAAAATTTCGATAATTAAATAAAAAGTAGAATTCTTTTTCTCTTTGAGACATCTGTATAGTCTATACTGACCGCCACTATTTCAGCTCTCCGAATATTAGTCGGACTCCCCACTGAGCTAGAGCTACCCTATCTACTTATCTGTGAGGCCTAAAGAAATTGACAATGACCAATGAAAAATTTGGAAAACTTGGGCCTACCAGGGAAAAACAAAAACCTCTTTAAACTTAAACACGTGTGGCCCGTGTGGGGAATAATTTTCATACATCGTTAGTCTTGCTCTGTATTCTATTAGGCACAGTGCCATTGAAGACCAAAATTTAGTTTGATTAAAATTAATAAAGGTAGAAAAAAATTAAGACCGATGGGGTTGAAATGAAGACTTTAATAGTTAAATTAATTGTGAAAATATTTACGATCATTTTAATTTACCCGATCACGAATATATATAAAAATATGTAAACTTTGATGTTGAGAATATATAATGAAATAATGCTGCCGTTCGATTTCTGTCTGTCTCGTTTATAATTACAATAAAAAATTTATAAGCTTAGCCTGGTTAGGTGACATTTATTTTCGAATATAAAATGGAGAAATAAGGAGAGATTAAAGAACATATAAATTTAAACGAGGGGGCGAAAAAAGGTGGAAGAGTCCTGGACTCGTCGAAAAAATGGATAGGCGGAGGGGTCCGGGTCCAGTGGACTCTCTTAAAAATATACACTATTTACAAGTCTGCACCTGGTAGAGATAAATTGAAGCTTATTCCTTCCCCCTTTCTCTCTCTACGCACCTCTCTCTTACTAAAGCAGCTGGCATCATGCATTGCGAGACGCGTTACGTTTCTCTTTTCCGCCACCGGGTAGATTTAGCGCTGTACTTTCGACAGTCGTTAGCTTGAACCAACACTGCCTTTCGATTCAAACTTAGGGTTGATGGGCTTATGATATAAGAAATGTATATAAAGGTCTAGATAAATTTCGGGGCGTCTAAGCCTAACATAAAATACGGAATTGACACCTAGCAGAGACCGAGGAAGGCCCGTGACCAAGAGCGCGAGCTCTCTTAGCATTTTAGTACTAAGTGCTTGACCTTTCCGCAGGCCGTAGTCTTTAGACACCATCTGTTGGTGACTTTTAGTATAATTTTTAAGTAGGAGACAATGGCTTTCGCGACGATAGCACGAGCTTTCTTACCGATAGATAGCGCCTTATAAGGATAGCTTGCAGAAATTACGCGTTTCTGCTAGCTGTCACCTCCGTATTCACTCCCTTTGAAATATTTTATCTAGACCTTTATATATGTTCCCTATATCTATGCTCCCAACTCTTGAATTATTTAAGTGGTCACGTAGACCAATTGGTTAATAATACGGTAGATAATTTTGAATTAATAAACTGGACACTGGACCAGTGAACCACTAGCTTTTGAATAAAAAACTGGTCCGAGCAATTAATAAACTGGTCTTTGACCCAGTGACCACCGCTAATAGGCGCTTAAATAAATCATCCTCCAAGGTAATCACCAAGAAGTAATATTTCTGAGAGCCAGGACCCGCAAGACATCATTTAATAGGTTTGTTGAAATAATGAAAACTTTTCACCTGTAAACAGAACGTCATGTTTTTGCCAAGCCTTAATATGTCAAAAAAGGCAACCTGGTTAAAGGTGAAAAATTCCCATTGTTTTAACAAGCACTATATAAAAAGTGACTTGCAGGTCCTGGCTCTCGGCCGACTTTAGCTCGACGCTAACGTGGTTTTTTTTAAATCTTTAAAGTAACTTATGTTTAATTAAAGTTGAAGAATGGCTCAAAACTGCGTAATCAAATCGTGTAAGAGTACATACTCAAAAGAAAACATATCTTTTCACAGGTTAGTGTTAGAAATAGTTTTATTTTTACCATAATTTCCAATCGCTAAGAACGCACTAGAAAACGCGTTTCTTTCAAATCATAGAAAGCTAGTTTTTTTAAATAAAAAATGAAGAATGGTTCAAAATTCCGTAATTATTATTTTAGGAGTAATTACTCAAACAAAAACATATCTTTTCACAGGTTAGTGTTAGAAATAGTTTTCTTTTTACCATAATTTCCAATCGCTAAGAACGCACTAGAAAACGCGTTTCTTTCAAATCATAGAAAGCTTGTTTTTTTAAATAAAAATTGAAGAATGGTTCAAAATTCCGTAATTATTATTTTAGGAGTAATTACTCAAACAAAAACATATCTTTTCACAGGTTACTGTTAGAAATAGTTGTTTTACGAGCAATGGTTATGGGGGAAACCAGTGTACAGTAATGGTTTATCGCGAATATCTACGTTAGTATTGTATGTACGGCTATAAACCCAATTATGAACATTAGGGCCCGGCTATTTCCCACAAAAAATGTTCTATGAACATTTTACATCGTGGTGTTGTATTCGCGGTTTTAACGTTGTACCCGAAACGCGTCTTACAACTTTGCGCCTTCGTTGACTTCAAACGCATCCGCCGCTCTTCATGTAACCGCGTTCAAAATTTACCACCCAGGTAACTCTTGTTATTTTTGCAATAAATCGCTTGAAAATGAAGCTATTGTGAAGGTTGTGTGGGACAAAATGATGGGAAAGTCGGAATAATGGGTCACTTCAATTTAAGTTCATATTGACTGCCTTAAGGAATAAATCCAAAAGGCCATGGATTTAACGATAGTAATCGGGTTTTTCCGTTTCAAAATACGCAGTAGATTAAACCGAGGCTTAAGACTGGGCAAGATTCAGCGCCTTAAAATTTTCGTCTACTTTAAAGATACATTCTGAATGAACCAATGGATGAAAAGTTATGAAACTAGCTTTTAAATAAACCTTGAAACTTATTTCAAGTCATATTTATAATTCACTGATGACAAAATTCGTGAAAAGTATTAATATCGTTCCGAATTACAACCTACTTTCTAAAATCTCATTTTGCTTTCTAATACGCGCGTTGACAACACTAACTTTACCTCAGTGGCGTAGCGTGGGGGGGGGGGGCAAAGGGGACCATGGCCCCGGGCGGCATAGATGTAGGGGGCGGCCTGGCAAATTGAAACCAACGCGGCCGGCCGATATTCTGGGTCAGAAAAGTGACATTGGCGGCAGCCGCTGGCAGGCGACTATTGCAGTGTTGTCACAGGCCCTTAAGGGGTCTGAGTGTTCAATAACTGGTGGCTTTACTGAGGAGTCGGGGTCCGGCACTTGTAACCCATAAGGGCGGTGGCACACCGGGAGATGTTAGCTGAGATCAAATGGTCCGATCTCCGACCTCCGACTTCGGTCAGGTAAGGGCTGGAAACTAAGCTTCAGCTCAAGCTAATGGAGAGGGGCCAGGCATCCTGTCGCCTAGGCGGATTTGGTGGCCTGCTGTGGGGCGGCGGGTCTCCGTATGAGGCGCTGTGGCCCGGTTTCCCGGCTTTGTGGAGCCCATTGGGATCTACGGTGCCGATCGTACCGGGTTACGCTGGACCGCAGTGTGCCCGTTGTCCCCCTTTAGTCCACCTTTTCTTAAGGGCTTTGGCACCTCACCTATGTAGTTAAGGTGCTGGATTCCGATGCTAGAGCACCCGCTCATGTAACCCACTGCTGTGTGCGAAGGGGCGAATTGGTCAACCCATTGTTGAACCTTCTGCTGGGAGAGCGGCTTGCGACCTTCAGTAGTAGGGTACTACTACCCATGTTGGTTTTGTCACCTGTTCGGGCTGTGGACGCTGGCGTAGGGCATTATGATGATAGGCCTCCGGTGGTGTGGTTCTCTTGTTACCGGTACACTGGGCTATAATTTCTGATAATAATAATAATAATAATCAGCTAGGCTAATACCCAAGGCACCACCTTAGGCCTAAGTCATCAAGCGACTTTTTAAGCCATTAATTCAGGTGGCCGGGTTACAATGCGTAGGAGGGTGGTGGCAAGCCCTGCATGCCACGCGTTCGAGCCAACAGCTCCCTACACTAACTATTACCGTTAACCTCGATGCAGTTATGTCACACCGTGCGCTGTGTTTATGAGATTTCTATGCCGTCAACAGAACAGTCTACGAGTCTAGCCGGGCAGCGCGCGGTGTGGCAACACTGCAACAACCGCCAACAGAAAACAGTCGACGAGTCTAACCGGCTCGAACGAAACGTCAGTTATTGTTATTGAGAAGCGCGGTGCAGTTACTATTTAAAATCTACAATGTCGTTCAGATTAACAAATCTGGGTATCGTGGCAATCGAACAAGTGGTACAAATTAATATTGACCATTGCATAAAAGAGTTCGCGTTGCAAAAAACACGCAGAATAAAATTTTAATTTTTTAACGACTTGAATCATTTTGCAATCAACAGAGTATCACAGAATTTTTGCCTACTTTTGGGGGGGCGTCAAATTTAGGGTTGGCCCCGGGTGGAAGAAATGCACGCTACGCCACTGCTTTACCTAGACGAGCAGATGCTCGGTTATCTACATGGTGCGGGAAAAATATTATTTTTGAATGTTATAAAGCGATAAACGATTATTCAAGACGATTTTATATTACATTTAAGTTCATATAAACGGGAAAAATTGTCAGTGGAATATTTCTTATATCATTTGGTAGGTTAATTAACGTTTAATTATCGCCAACTTTACATAAATTTCAATGGGGCGGGGAAAAACTTTTAACCAAGTTACGAGCGAGCGAACATCTAGAGGCAGCGCAGATGGCGTTACTGTCGTTTTAGCCAAGAATCTAATCGGTGCCTTGTCAGCCATTCGATTAAGCGTTCTAGTTTGTTGTCCGATTTCTATGCCCAAAGCAAGCGAATAGTTTTCGCCTAGTGGCTACTGTTCAGCGTTGCTATACGTCCTATAATTATAGGAAAAATCTACAATTTTGCCACAAAAATTTCGGGGCATTTTTCCCGATTTTTCGATATTGATGACCTATAAATCCTATAATCTGAAAATCTCTTACTGTAAGCATTAACCGTCGAAGAATTTCTCGGATCGCAGCCGACAAAATAATGCGATGAATAAATGTGTTTTTATTATTTTTAATATTTTATTTGTTTTTATTTAGTCATAGAGAGAGAGGGTACATAATAACGCCTAAGCATGGGCAAACTACATCCTATGATGTAGTTTGCCCATGGCTTACGCCAGTAGAGACTTCTGTGGCGCCCTCTAAAAAAACAGAAAGACATAACACATAATACATATAAGATAAAGGACCCAATCAATAGGCGCTTAAATAAAACATCTTCCCAGAAATTGCCAAGAAGTAATATCTCCGACAGCCAGGACTCATAAGTTACTATTTATATAGTGCTTGTTGAAATATTAGAAAGCTGGGAACTTTTCTCGAACATAACATGCCAAAAAAATTACCTGGTTAAAAGGAAACACTTGTTGCATACCGTACTGCAAAAGTAATACGTTTAGTTCTAAAGGAATTAGTTTTCATCTTTTTCCGAAAGATAATTTTATACGAAATGAATTAACACTGCCTCCATGAGAAGCCTTAAAATTGCCCGGTAATATAAAAATATTCCGTATAATTTTAATTATTTATACCATAAGAGGATGATAATAAAAAAAATCTTCTTATACTTAGTTTTAGTAACATTATATATTTTACCTTAAAATATATTATCGAAAATTAACATTAGTATGTTCCTTATACACGCGAGCCAAACTCAGCCGACGCAAAATTCTCGTGAGGGCAAAAACGCGTCTCAACTGGCTTAAATATGACTTTTCGGCTAGCCACTATAACCGTTTAACCGACCGACCGGAAATAGTTCCTTCCCAGATGAATTTGGAGAGATTTGTGAAAACCGAGTATCTTTTATTGAAGTGTCCATTAGCTTAACCAAAAGTAAATAAAGGGAGAAAGTCTATAACTGCCTTCAGATTTTACCTTCCACCAAGCTTGACACCCTTTTTGAAGAGCTAGTGATCACGTGATATTTCTAACCAATAAGGATAGCACATTACGCGCGAAGTAGTGCATTTGTGGTATTCCGGTCCGCGCTCAAGATGAAAATTTTGAATTTTATTCCCTGGCAACCATGTCACCGCCTCGCGATTTCAAATAGTCTCTCTGTCAAATGCTAACCATTATTTCCTTCGATAACGGTTGATTTAAATTAATAATTACTATATCAATTGCAAAATAAACAAAAAAGCTCGTAGCTATAGCTATTATTTCAGTTAAACTTGCAATTTGTTAGGCCTTAACATCGTAAATTTACCAATTAGTCCCGATCTCCGCTCTTAGATGGCGCCACGCTCTCCACGATTTAAGTGAGCGTTATTCTAGTTACGGTTTACTACTTTTCAAAAGTCGTGTTATTATTTTTAAAATGTCGCATTTTAGTTTCTATCATATATCTACTTTATTTAGGAACTAAATTAACCAAATTATCGAAAGCAAAAGTTTAATATTCACGTATTTTATAGATAACTATTTTTCATCGTGGCAGAGTACAACCGATACCTTTGTGTCCCTGTAAAGAGGCGAGGGGGAAGTCATTTCCGAAGCCCAAAAATTTTACCCCTCAAATAAGACGTCGTGCGGTTGGACCCAAGTGCCAGACTTTCTCCCCCTATTTACTTTTGGCTTAACACGATAAGAACCCTTTGATTTAAAAGGTTTTATTTTACCATACGTCAATGGGTTTATATTTGAAAGTGAAATTTTATCAAACATCAGTGGTATATCCGATGCAAAATTGAAATTACCGCCAAATACAATGTGTCCTATAATTTGAACTGGAAATCTAAAATTTTTAGTCCTTGAGCCTATAACTTGATTTTGGCTATCTGGCAACGCTGCTACTGTTGGCAAAACTTAAACGCCCCGAAAAAAAATTAGTACGGTTCGGCCTCTATAAACAACGTAAGTTTTACGAAAACGTTTTTGACATTTGGTTAACCGTTAAAGTACATATCAGTCTTGTACTAATTAATAATAATGCCTGAAACAAAAGACGCCAATGTTGTTAAGATCGCCGTTGAAATGCCCGATCAAAACCCACAGCTCATATTATTCGACCAGAAACGGCCATTAGCAGCTATCATACAAGATTTGTGTTCTGCTTGGGGGTTGAGTGATCCAGATCAGTACGCCCTTCAGTTCTCTGACAACGCTTTAAACTACATTACTGAGAAGAATAGAAATGATGTCAAAAATGGTAGTATACTTCGCTTGGATTATTCCCCTACCAAAACTGCTCAAGAGATCTTGCAAAAGTTGAACTTTGGTACTACGGAAGAGAAACTAGCACCACTGGAACGACTATCCAAGCTCTCCATCGACTACACTTTCGCCTTAGAATTCATAAACAAACAGGGACTTGGACTCTTAATAAGCATGGTAGAGGGAGGAACTTTTGGTGGTCCTCATTTGGCCTTTACTTTAAAATCTTTTGTTGAACTGATGGACCATGGTATGGTTTCTTGGGATATCTTAGAACCAAAATTTATTGAAAAAATTGCATCTCAGTTGAACATCTTTAACTCTATTGCCGAAATCTTGCAAGAATCCCTGGCAATTTTAGAGTCCTTGGTTTTAAATAGCTCAAGTAAATGTTCTTTGGTCGAAAAGGAAGTAACTATACCCACCTTGATCATGCATTTACAATCGACTATACCGGAAACTCAAAAAAATGCCATTGCCCTGATCAATGCTCTTTTTTTAAAAGCTGATGGATCAAAACGCAAGGGTATATCTGGAACATTATCTTCGAGGCAAATCCGAAACATAATCTTGACAAATATTATTCAAAAAGAACATTTTGGAACCGAAATGGCTCATCAGTTATACGTTCTACAGACTCTGCTTCTTAACCTGATTGAAGAAAAAATGATGACCAAAGTGGATCCTCAAGACCCAGAAGTTAGAGAAAAAATACTGGAGCTAAGGAAAATTGCTTTCGACACAGATGTAGATGTGGCAGTTACAACCTCTGTTCGAAAAGCGGGTGGCTATGCAAAAGATTATAAGAAATTGGGCTTCAACAGCATCGTGAATCCTGCGGAAGACTTCTCAGATTCACCTCCTGGAATATTGGCCTTGGATAATATGATCTACTTTGCCAGAAATCATACAGATAATTATACCAAAGTAGTACTGGAAAATTCATGCAGAGCTGATGAACACGAGTGCCCATTTGGTCGAACTAGCATCGAATTAACTAAGCTATTATGTGAAATTCTGAAAATTGGAGAGCCCCCAACTGAACAGGGAAAAGCATTCTACCCCATGTTCTTTACCCACGATTATCCCTTCGAAGAATTTTTCTGTATTTGCATAATGTTGCTGAATAAAACCTGGAAAGAAATGAGGGCGACCACTGAAGATTTTGTAAAGGTCTTCAGTGTTGTGAAAGAACAAATTACCAGAGCTCTTAATGCTGAAAACCCACCCCCAACTCTGGAAAAATTCCGCATGAAATTAGCCATGTTGACATACAGCGAAATTATGAATTTGTGGCAACAAGAAAGATCTAATAGAGAAGAATGGGAGAGTCAAGCCAGGCCTATTGTCGAACTTAGGGAACAAATTACAGGGGAAATAATGGATCTGATACAACAACAACGTCTTCACTATCTCTGCGAAGGCAAAATGTTCACTAAATATTCCAGTAAAGGTCAAAGGATCAAGGACAAGTTTTGGTACTGTAGGCTGTCTCTCAATCAGAAGTCATTTCATTACGGTGAATGCGAAGAAACCAATATCCCAACTCTAGAAGAATTACCACATAAGCTTCCAGTTGTAGAAATCAAGGCTCTAGTGATGGGTAAAGATTGCCCTCACATGAAAGACGTCAAACGCACGAAATCTACATTTTCATTGGCATTCTCTCTAATTCCCGATTCAGACCAAGAACCCCTGAATTTTGTGGCTCCCAGTGAAAAGGACTTTGATTACTGGTGTGATGGAATCAATGCTATATTGGGTAGCAAAATGACCAGCAAAGAAGCTAAAAATGACTTGGAAACTCTGATTAGCATGGATATTAAACTCAGACTACTGGATACTGAGGGAGTAGACATTCCTCAACACCCACCAAACATTCCCAAAGAACCTACAAATTACGATTTTTACTACGATTTTAAATAGGCTTTTATATGATAGTCAATAAATGTGAATGGATGTAATAGTAATTTTATTTTGAATGTTTTAATAAATAGATATTATGACTATTTTGCATTGCTGTTACAATTATGATTTCACCAGTAGAATTACCTATAAAATATTAAAATAAATTAATACTAATTAATACAGGCTAGATAAAGTTATAATAAGAAGTATACAAAATATCTCTTATATTGGAAGCTTGAGGTAGGTTGCAATTAGGTAGAGCTGTGAGAGTACTCTGCCTTTTTTAAGGTATAGTACTGGAAACCTTGAATAAGTAATTGGAGAATACTCCTCAATTACAGGGTACCAAGAAACAGCAGTTCCATACCCAATTACTCAAACAAGCTGTTCTCTAAACTCTTGGAGCATGTATTTTCTGTCCTCATTGCTTCAAAGTTCAAAAAGGGGTTTTTAAAACTTTTGGTAGAAACAGTGGTTTATTTAAATTAAAGGAATATTTTTCAGCATTGAAAGTTACTTTTAACTCTTTTTAAATTTAATTTCATAATTGAATAAAAACAGCTCCTAATCAAGTACTCTATAACCAGATTCGTTAAAAATATAACTAGAGGTTTTTGTAGTTACTCGACTCGAATAAGAGAAAGATTCCCCTTCATCAAGTACTTGATTAATTATGAAAAATTTGATACTCTATTCCCTAAAGCCACTAATCGCACAGCCCCATAATTAGGACAAATTTCTAACCAAACTGTAGAAATATACACTGCATAACTGAAAATTATTTCACCTAAAAATTAAGAAATTTTCACATTTTTCAGTTATTTATAAGCCATATTTTACGCAATGCAAATATTTCAAACACATTGACGATTTAAAAGATCAGATTTTACCTATGAAAATGCATGAGTCAAGCAAATAACATACGAAGCCTTCCAAGAGATACTTTATATATACTTTTTCAATAATATATCAGAGGTTGATTTAACATCAAAATTCTAATCAGTAGCAGAACTGACAACACTATATTCATCATATATACAAAGAAATTAGCTAATTAATATTGGATGAATATTTACTATTAATTGACGGACGCTCCTTCAGATTTCTTTTTCTCTTCAACCTACATTTATATTTTTCAGAATTAGATACTAAAAATACAATAAATAAAGTGTTCACTAGTATCTAAAAAATCAGAATATTTCTATCAACACATCGACTTCAGTAGCAGAACTGACAAATGGATTTTCATCATGTTACAGCCTTAAACTCAAGATACGGACACAATCCTACCTCTTGGCTTTGCACCGGTGATTCTAAGTGAATGGTTACAGGACCGTCATTTTGAATATGAACTTGACAATAAGCTCCAAACCTTCCTTCTACAGAAAGAAATTTTACTTTAGAAATAAACAATAAAAACAAATGCAACTATATTTAAGCTTAAAAAATCAGAAAGAATTATCAGCAAAAAAATATCAGTAGCAGAACTGGAAAAAAGAACTCATCATACTGACGTATATGACAAATAACCATTAAAAATCATTTTACCTTTAACAAGATCTGGAATGTAAGATTTCTTTAATTGTTCTAAAAAATCATGGTAGAACTGCCGAGATGTGTCAGGTGCCATAGCTTGATGAAAATCTGGTTTGTTCCCTTTCAGATGACAATAAAGGGTGAACTAAATAATGATATTGATAATTAATGAGCTCTAAATAGATAAATGGGAAACAAATTAAAATGATATCCTACCTTCATACCTGACTAACGCATAAGACTTCATACTTCTTATCTTTAACACTTTCATTCCACCTTTTCCCTTCATTATCTTCGTAGATACGGGTATTCAATATTTTCCTTATGCTTGAAAGTAAAAGAACATTCTTCATACTCTATCTGAATCCTGCTTGTCAAAACTATTTCGATACTTACATATACTCTACATCTCTTTTAGTGTCATATTTCGAAATTCCAATAAAAACGCATATTCCTTTCCCAATTGAACTAACAACCTCATTATCCACTAAAATACAAAATAAAATTTGGAATATAAACATTATGTTGGTATGGAAATGCTTTAAAATTGGTATTAATAGAGTAGTACCATTCTGTCTTTGACTATAGCCACACCTTTGTGTGGTAAAATTTCTTATCTGTAGCAAAAAGCCTGGATGTCATTGTCTCACATGAGCAGTGGTACTACTCTATCACTGCCTTCTCTAATATTAGAGAATGCAGTGACTCTATAATAAAAGCCTTATAATTAATAATACCATAGAAGAAGAGTTGGAACGAAACATGCTTTCAAAAGCAGGCATTATACATAAATTTTCGAAATATTGGCAAACAAATCTGTAACCTTTAGGTTAGATTTTAGGCATTATAATCAATAATAAAAACTATTCTATGCAATATTTTACTGAGGTATTTTAGGCACTCTGAGCGAGTAGGCGACGCAATGTGCCAGAGAGTAAGCCTTGACCCGGCCTGTACCTTTGATTATGCTCATTCAATATCAACAACTCGCTAAATAAAAATATTACACTTACCACAAACGCTGGCTTTCTGTACTCTTTGAATTAAAGCTTTCATAACAATTTTTAAACTCAATAGGTTTGATGCAAACGGATTGACTAACTACCTCTTGGCTCAAACACTCACTAAAATAAACGATAGTGAAAACTGAAAAAGTCTGAAAGAAAGAATATATACTGTCTATGTATAACAGACTGGAAAAACTGCGTAGCAGAGCTGCCAGCATAAGAAATTCATTTCCCGTGATCAAAAGGCGCCTTTCATTTTTATGATGATTCTACAAAAAAGCTTGGAAGTCATTTTTCGGTTTTTAATTATTGTTAGTAAGTATTTACAGGAAACTATGTAGTTGGAATGTCTAAGGAAGATTTTTACGGCCGTGATGAAGCTCGTAGAAACGGGCGTGTCTTAAAGCGGGAAAACTCACAAGAAAAACTCTCGCGCCTCGCTACCCTAATTCGACGAAAACTCGTCATTAAGCCTAGTCATGGTTATTATATTAATAGCTTACCTGATTATCTCTTTTCATAGCCGTCTAAATATAATTTAGACGGCTATGCTCTTTTATAACCATAAAAATACCTGAAATTAGGTATCACTACACTTCTTTCGCGAAGAACATTATAATTACTTCAAAATATTAAGTACGATAACAAATTGAGGTTTTCAAATCCATCATTTTATAAGCTTTTTTGCGCGGGAAGATCGCCTATTTGTTACCATGACGACGCATTCTTTTCGCGTCAAACCTCGAGACAATGAGTTTGTAATGTCGTGTTACGTCTTACACTTGAAGTAGTTAAGCCCCGCCTTTTTCTCGTCGCGCTTTCGTATCACCGTCCCAATGGAACCTTAGACATTCCAAGTGTATACCTCTATAGTTTCCGCGTTGAAACCAGTGGCTTGGCGATTTTTTTCCGGGAATTGAATTGCGATACTGCGCTAATTAAGCCGTGGGAAAACCAAGGAGCTGGCAACTCTGCTGCGTAGTCGCTTTGCTGAGTGATGTCACTTCACTGAACTAATATTTTAAACTAATATTAAACGACGATTCTTTTCGGATAGCTGTCGGCCTTAGGTCATGTTGATTCTTATGGTACGCACGGCTTAAGCTGCAAAAAGAGCACAGGAAGATTTTCACGCCACGTCGTGCACTCGGATCCGCCGGTGTACCTTCTATTCTGGAGTCTTTCAAGAGATGATGAAAAACGTCCTGATGGCCTGTCGCTGGTTCCAGCGCCGGCCCTAGGGTGGTGCGAACGGTGCGACCACACCGGACGCCGTCATAGGTGGGGGCGCCGAAACGGGATCGGGATGACGGGAACAATAACTTTTGACCGAAAGACCGAAACGCCTGACCTCGCAACGAGATTTCGCACCACCAGAAAAACTTGCTGGGGCCGCTACTGGCTGGTTCCGTGGTCCTGACTTAGAGACACGTCGTGCACTCGGATCCGCCGGTGTACCTTCTATTCTGGAGTCTTTCAAGAGATGATGAAAAACGTCCTGATGGCCTGTCGCTGGTTCCAGCGCCGGCCCTAGGGTGGTGCGAACGGTGCGACCACACCGGACGCCGTCATAGGTGGGGGCGCCGAAACGGGATCGGGATGACGGGAACAATAACTTTTGACCGAAAGACCGAAACGCCTGACCTCGCAACGAGATTTCGCACCACCAGAAAAACTTGCTGGGGCCGCTACTGGCTGGTTCCGTGGTCCTGACTTAGAGACGAGTCGGGCCCCCGATTGAGTCGGGCTTTTTATGCCCGACCCTGCCCGAGCCCGCTTCGGTCCGGGTCGGGCAGAAATAAATTTTAATATTTACGGGTCGGGTCGGGTCGGGCAAATTTATTTTTTGAAAATTTCGGGTCGGACCGGGTCGGGCTAATTTTCAATCAGGGCGGGTTTTTTTATTTTAAAATTAAATGGACCGGGTCGGGCCGGGCCAATTTTCAAAAGGGCCCGACCCGACCCGCGACTGCGTTGATCGTGTGAAATGTTTCGGCCCTTCGGGTGTTGTACGAAGAGAGAGAGAGAGGAAGAGAGAGGGGGTGGGAGAGAGATAGACGTAATGAATTCTGCGGGCAGGCTCCCCGCCAGCAATAGGCACAAGCAGGCACGTGCCTACGTTGAAAAAGTGTAGGCCTACTTTGGGGCCTCTAAATTTTTGAAACGGTGCCTATTATAACCCTCAATATTTTTAGTTACTAGTTTGTAAAATAAGATTTGATATTTCCATTTTTAGCCTACTGAGAGTAATATAACAGATTGGAAACGAAGAAAATCAAAAGTTAATTTTATCGAAATGTACTATAATTAGAGTACGGTTGGCAACGCTGTCCGTGATTATAGATTTTCCCCTTGAAAAAAACTTTTTCTTTTGAATTGACTGATAAGAGATGGTGACGCCGGGAGGGGGAAATACGTCATGCTAGGCCGCAAAGTGCAGGGACACCTGTCTTTTTGCCTCGGTGTCAGTGAGAAGCTACAATACACACAACAAAGACATTTAGTTTCTTGGAATTTGACGACGTCAGTGAAGAGGACCAGAGGAGGGGATTGCCAAAACTGGATTTCTCTCTTTCTCGTCCCAGCAGAGGTAAAGCCCAAGCCTATTGCTTTGATAGGAAGGGGTTATTCTTTCAAATATTGAGGGGAATTTGGGTATCCCCTTTTCCCCTCTTTTGCGAAGTCACGTGATTTCAGTGACCATCGAACGGGGTCCGTCAGTGATTAGGACCTCGCGTTTCGTCAATCGTCATTTCGTTTTCGTCTCCTGAGCAAGATAGTTCTCAATTTCGAATCTCTTTTGGCCAGAATTTAACTAGATTTAATAGTTGATTTTTCAACAGCCTTTATCAAGGCTAATAAGCTATTGTAGCTTAATTTTCCAAACCGCCTTTTTCAAGGCTAATAATCTATTTGTAGCTTAATTTTCCAAACAGCCTTTTTCTAGGCAGTAGAAATACTGGATTTGTGAACGGATTTTCGGATTGGAAAAATATGGCGAATAAATCTTCCCACCAACTAGCCTATATATTGTATTTAGACTACACTGAATTAAAATCTCGTGGATCAATAGCGTGTCAGGTTAATGGCCACCATAGACTTGACGTAATTAGAAATAGAGAGGTATTATCTGCATACGTGGAAGTCATAATTTTATGTTCTCAACAAGATTTAGCACTTCAGGGGAATACACGCTCGGGAATACATCTGCCGATAAAATTGGAAACAGAGGAAATTTTATTGAAATTTTAGAACTTCTGAAAAGAAATTGTCCTGATTTGAAAGCCCAATAATGCAAAATATATTCACAGCACTGTGCAAAATGAAATAATTGACATTTGTGCAAATTTAGTAAGGAAAATGATTGTCGAAGAGGTCATCGAATCCTCTGTAATTGCCGATGAAACCCGAGACAATGCAGGGGTGGAGCAGCTAAGCGTTTGTATTCGATATACTAGAATAGAAATAGGTGTCGTAGAAAGATTTCTAGGTTTCACTGATTTACATAAGTTCGATTCTGAGAATATCAGCTTGGCAATTATAAATCTTTTGACAGAGGGTGGTTTAAAACTGGAGAATTGCGTTGGACAGACATATGACGGGGCAAGTGTAATGAGCGGTCACGTAAAAGGAGTGAGGGTGAAAGTAGAAGAGGCTGTAGGCGGACATTGTCCGTACGTGCATTGCTACGCGCACTGCTTAAATTTAGTTTTAGTTGACTGTTGCTCCAAAATATTGGCAGTTAGGGAACTACTTGGTTTGGTTCAGGCCATATACAATTTTCAAAGCAATTCGGTTATTAGAAGCGAATATTTTGAAAACTCCCAAAAAGATCTGGGCTATGAGATACTTAAAATGCCACAAAGCTGCGACACTCGGTGGTGGAGTAAAAAAAAAGGTGTTAGTGTTTTAGAAATAGACTCGATTCCGTAGTTTTAACGTTAGAGAATCTAATTGAAAACGGAAAACCAGAGGAAGCTACTGAGTGTCGTGGGTATATATTCCAATTACATAACTTTAACAACTTAATATTAATTGTCGCACTAGACGAAGTATTAGGCGTAACGAATTCCCTGTCGGAATACTTGCAAAGTTCGAAAGTTATTTTAACGGAAGCCGTTGCCATTTGCCAAGCTACCGTTAAGACCTTAGAAGAATGTAGGAACTCGGAACGTTTTGATTTAATTTGGGTAGAAGCTACTAAAATCGCAGAATCTGCTTTTATTGCAATACCTGATCGTAACAGCGAACCGATAGCTTTACGGAAACGTAAAATAATCCCTAACAAGAGATTAAAACATAGTGTGGTAACGAGTACAACGGAAGCAAAAACCCTGATTGACCAGTTGAGGTCCACCTATTTCGAATTAGTTGATAAATTTATTTCCGAAATGAAAATTCGACTATTGGAAAACTCTGGCTTATTCAAAGGTATAATGGCGTCTGACCCTAACTCGGAAAACTTTCTTAACGAAAACGATATCGTAACCCATTGTAACACTTATAATCGGTTTCAATTCGACCTGAATTCGTTAAAAAGCCAAATTAAAATAGCCAGAAATTTAATTATCCCCAAGAAATTTACCAGCGTAATCGACTGCTTCCACTATTTAATTAAAATGGCAGATGGGTTCCCCGACCTAGTGAAATACTACAAAATTGCTTCTTGCATTCCTGTGGCAAATACAATCTCAGAAACACGTCTACGGACAACTATGGGAGAATTTAGGCTTTCAAATCTGGCTACACTGTCGATAAATCGTGATTTGTCGAATTGTTTAAAAGAAAACCCAAAGTTAGTAGTCGACGAATTTGGAAAAAAAACTAATCGAATAGTGTCATTCCTTGATTAAAATGCCTTTAAAAAATTCAATGGGAAAATAGAAATCATGTCAAAATTTAAAACATTTAAATAAAAAAAATCCTTGAAACTCGGGAATTTTTTAAATAAACATTATAGATGGGGCCTCTAATTCAGGCTGGGCCTACGTGCATAAAATCCCTGGCGGGGCTACTGTCTGCGAGCAGCGCGACTAGCGTCTATTGACTATCATTTCAAGGTCGTCTCAGTCGTCCGATTCGCCTAAACTTCTCTTACGTTTCGTTTAGGTTTTACTTTTAATTTCACGGCGTTAAATTGCGAATAAGCCTTTCTATAAAGTCGGACTTGTTTTAATGTATCGCTTTCGTCACGAGATACGTAGGAGTTCAGTTCAGTTTTGAAAGCTAGATCTTTATAAAAAGGGCGACTCGTCGAATTTTACTAGCTCTTCATATAAAATACGAGAGGTCACGTGATTACGTTAGATTCACCGTGCAGTTAAATATTTTGGTTTTTGTTGAGCTCGCGCGAAAACGCACGATACCCTCTACACGGAAATATTAGGAAGCGCGCGAGCCCGTTTACGCTAAAATATCAAGACGCGCGTGGAACTTTTTAACAAGTTGAATAAGACATAAATAGAGTTTATGCTAGCGTCAATTGGCTATGATAGTTGAACGTCTCTTCTACGTCACGAGTGACGCGCCCTATACATCTAAACAAGAAGGCCAATGTTACTTTATAGAAAGGCCTATTTGCAAGTCGCGTGTCTCGGCGTACTTTGAAACAATATAGCTAAAAGAATTCTAGATATTCCCGTGTCACAAACGAGTAACGAACGTGTATTTTCCAGCACGGGACTGACACTTGGTCCTCGAAGAACGAATTTAAAAGGTTCAACTCTTTCGCAACTAACTGTTCTTCACAAAAATTGTTTAAATAAATAAATGCCTCTTGTTATATTTTGTTTTGAATATATAAAATGAAAAAAAGCGTCATGCTCTGGGTGGCGGCGGTTCTACGGGTCTTATCGGCAATTATCTGGTTTTCGGGTCTTGTCGGGTTTCCGGGCCGGGCCGGGCAAAATCGATTTTTTAATTTATCGGGTCGGGTCGGGTCGGGCAAAAATTATTTTCATTTTTTTACGGGTCGGGTCGGGAAAAATTTAATTTTAAAAATTACGGGTCGGGTCGGGTCGGGCAAAATTTTATTTTAATTATTTCGGGTCGGGTCGGATCGGGCAAAATTTATTTTTACGTTTTTCGGGTCGGGTCGGGCCGGAAGTGGGCCCGACTCGTCTCTAGGTCCGGTGGCAAATCCCTCGTCTGGGATTTCACGTGTACCGACCCGCTGGCACCCTCCTACTTGGCTACCACTTCCTCAGCCTCTCTCTGGGCTGCTACCCAGGCTGAGGTTTGGAAGAACAAGAAGTACGAAGGTCTCGAGTCACGTTACCTGTTCAAGGCCGTTGCCATTGAAACGCTAAGCTCGGTCGGCAGCGCGGGTTTGGCCCTGATACACTCCATTGGCCCTAAGATTCGTGAAGTGACAGGAGAGCCCCGATCTATGGAATACCTGATGCAACGCATCGCCATCGTGGTTAAGAGGGGCAACGCTGCCTCCGTTTTTCAGCACGTTCCCCGCGGGTGCTTCACTTGAAGACTTTTTATTTTCATTGACTTTTTTATTTAAAAATTTATTGTATCATTTAGCAGATTTCATTAAACTTTATTTTAATACAATATTTGCCTCTGTTTTTACTCCTCTCCAGCAACAAAATCCATCTTATCCTTCCTTTCAGCTTGAACGACTCATTTACAATCACTAAGCTTGAAGTTTTCAAGAAGTTGAAGGGGCTCTCTGCACACAAAGCCCCAGGACCGGACAATTTACATCCAAACTTGATAAAACAAACGGCTAATCACGTTACGCTACATCTGACGTAGCGGTCGGCGGCGGAACGAATAAATTAACCGGCAAAATTTCGATTAACAATAAAAAGTTTGGTTAACTGTTTTTTATGAACATTTTATACGAATAAACAACGATTTAACATGCAAAAATATTCGGTTTTTTCGTATATTTTTCGGATAATTTGCGGTTATGAATAAAAATAAATAATTGGATAATTTCTTATTCAAACGCCGATCTCTAATCTGACGCATAATTTTAACCTTAGTCTAGCCACAAGTGACATTCCTGAGTGCAGGCGCACAGTTTACGTCACCCCAGTTCCAAAAAAAAGGTGATCCCACCTTACCTCAAAATTATCGGCCAATTGGCTTAACCAAGTGGTAAAAGTTCTCGAATCAATTATCAATGATAAAATCCTGAAACATCTATTGGACTAGTCCTTTTTCACCCCCAACCAACATGGTTTCCTCCCTTCGGGTTCGTGCACTACAAATCTCTTAGAGGCCACTAACATCCGGACCAAAGCCCTGGACAACGGTCCACACCACAAACTCTTTGAGAGAGTGTATGGTGGCTGGTATTCATGAAAGACATCTTCGTTGGATTCCGCGCGTTGTCATAAGGCGAATCCATTCTCCGCCTTGTTCAATAACTAACGGAGTACCGCAAGGCTCTATTTTGGCTCCTTTACTTTTTGCAATCTATATAAACCGCCGACCATCTGCTGTTTTGCATGCATTCCCTAGCCTTTTTGCGAACGATACAAAGTTAATTCAAGTTCTAAGCGCAACTGATTCTTCGATTAAGATTCAAGACGATCTATATCGTGTAAAAACCTGGGCTAACGAATCTGGCCTTGTCTTTAATGCGTCCAAATCAAACGTCCTTCACCTGAGAAGAAACAATCCTCGGATTATCTACTTCCTTGCCGGGCAAGCCATACCACCAATTAGTGCCTGCATGTTCGCGATATTGGTGTTCAGGTGGACGAGCGTTTATCGTTCTCAGAACATTGTCGCGTTGTGGCGAAGAAAATTAATATGTTTACAGGGCTAGTCCGACGATCCTTCCACTTCAAAACGCCAAAACTCATTAAAGCTATATTCAATGCTTTTCTAATTCTGCTGCTTGACTTTGCCTCACCTATTTGGTCGCCTCATCTCAAAAGAGATTACAATCTTATAACTAAATCCTTAAACAAGCTCACAAAACTTGTACCTGACGAAAGACGACAATTCCTATCTTCAAGTTCGGCACCGTAGCAATGACCTAGGATAACATTTTTCCATACTACATGGCAGCTGTATTTTAAACGATAAAGATTTCTTTGAACGAGCATCAATTCAGAGGTCACGACAAAAAATTGTTTATTCCGCGCACGAAAACAGCATTTCGAAAACATCACTTTACAAGCCGTGTAATCCCGCGATGGAACTCACTCCCTCAAAATTTAATATTTGTAAACTTTGTCGCTCTTTCTAAACCAAATTCGAAAGACATTTGAGTGCCTATAAGCGAACCCTGGTGGCTTTGGTGCATTTCATTGAAGAAGAAGATGATAAAAGAATATTCTTTGGCCAAATCGCGGAGATAAAATTAAAGACTAAAATTTATGGCGAAAACCGCACCAAAAAATATTGAGTGGTTAATTTTTAATAAAATAAAGAAATTTGGGGAAATCGAAAAGCGCGCGTCCGCCGCGACACCTGGTGAGAAGTCGGTGAGACAGAAAAACAACGTAAAAGCGCGCGCTGCTGAAGACGCAAAAAATATGTTTTGCACGCGCGGCGCGTTCCAGTTATAAGAGACCTAAGCCTAAATTGCGCGATTTTAAAAGTTAGGATAGTTCGCAAATCGCTCATACGGGGTTAGGGGTGCTGGCGGCAGCCCCTAAGATGGCGGCGAAAATTCAAACCCAAACACCTGGCGTTATTATTCGTTTCAACGTTTTGGGCCATAAGCTATTTTTTCAAGACAAAAAAAGGTACGTGTTAGTATACTGAACGTCTTGTTAATCTTTTGATACGGAAATAAGGCCATATTTGGAAAAGCTTGGCCGTTCCCCTTTAAGGATCTACGCTTCAAAAGGTAAATAAACATTTATTTATAGCGTTCTTAGTACTTTAAAAGGTGATATATTTTCTTCTATGAATCAATAACGCTTTTCCATAATTATTTATATGAGTGCCTACAGCCTACATTATATATAAAGAAGGCCTGAACATTTAATAAAATCAAAAGTTACGTAGGACCAAAAGTGACATAATAACCAAAAGTGGTAGCACTGGTCAAAGTTAGTGTATTTTTTTACTTTTCGTCGTTCTGTGGAGATGCTATCACCATCTACCTACGATATAATACCATAGACTAAAAAAGATCCGGAAATGCGACAATAAATAGTCTTTTATGTGGTCGATCTCGAGTCGAGCATTCATTAAACCTTTAGCATACGAAAATACAGGGATTGTCACACTTTTGCTAATTATGTCACTTTTGATAAAATGAACAACCAAGTTTCGACAGAGATGGCGACACTTTCGTCATCCACCGACCAAAAACAGTTATAGCTACAGCTTCTTATCGGGCCGCTTCCCGCCATTCGAATTTCTATGATATATTTATTCATAAAGAGAAAACTTGCCAAGCCAAGCTTGAGGCTTCTTGCAAGCAACAACCTCAGTACATGAAACAATATAAAACATTTGAAACTATAAAATGAGTAAAAACTGCAGTAACCCTGGGAAAGTGGTTTTCATTGTATTCGAAATAATTATCCCTATAGGTCTCTATATAGATTCTTCATTCTCAATACCAAATCTAGGTAAATGAATGACCTGTATCCTAGAATTGAAAACTGTACTCCCCCAATACCAGAAATACATTTCTGCCAATACGGGTTCCCCGTCGCACCTAGGGTAACGTAGCTCGAGCTAAAACTATAACCTAATAGCAAAAGTGGATCCACTTTTGCTAATAGCGTTTTCCATTGGGCAGCTCCGGGGGCTCTCGGATCGCCCCGAAAAACGTCACGTTTTCCATTGACCTGTTGCTCCCTCGTGGATTGATCTGAGCTGCCCCGTCTCCCGTCTCCCAAGGCTGAGCGAAATTTTCATATCGCTCGGATCGTCAATGGAATACGAACTTCATACACTTTTGCTTGACTTTCGGAAGATAGCAAACGATACGCCCTCCCTTAAAAATTTGAATTTCATTGGGAGCAATTAGATCGGTCCTCCGATCTAGAGCAATAACGTAGGAAACCAAATCGGGTCACTATCGGGGTGGTTTCAATGGCAAACGCTATAAGCCTGTAGCGCCATATTACGGCAGGCACTAACTAGATTAACATATATGCGTGTACAGTTACTTCGTCAGTCTGTTATAAACCGTCCATGGTTAGACGTTCGAAATAAGAAGCAGTAACGGGTTTTTCTTTGGTTTAGTAGTGGAAACTGATTTTAATTAGTGGAGGAAACTGAATGATTGATTTTAGTAGCAAAATATTGTAATATCTAATTTACCATTATTTGTCTCTTTTTTACTTTAGGAAAAACAGTATAGTTGTGTTTGGAAAATTAAATTGAGCGCTTTTACTGGTTTCATTGGCCGCGTTCAGTGACGCTCAACGGAGGGGAAATTGTTAATTAACCATTGATCTCCGTTTGCAATCATAACGCCACGTCTGTTGAACGCTTTTTTACGATTGTTGTAAATTTTATAAAATATCGTATGTCGTGTCGTCTGCAACTATCCTTCTCCAGTGCTGTGACGTCACGATTGCGTTTATCAATAAAATAACCGGCTCTTCCAGCCGCTAGTAGTTTGCCCATGCTCTCCGTTGGCAAACGAGACGTCAATCCCGGAAGTGAAAAAAGTCGTACAGTAGCGAATGCCCATTCAACGGTCCAACCGTTTGCTGTTACTGAACGCGGCCATTGTAAAAATGAAATTTCTGCGCTCCAGATAGAGAAGAGTTGCTGTGGACGGTTGCTGTAAACGGTGTGAAGCCTGGAAATTGTCGGCTTATGTTTAAACCATGAACGTGACTTCAAACTCTAAACTACGATTTAGTTTTAACGTCTTCAAAATGATACCACACATTGAAATATATAACACTGCAGTTACGATATTATAGGAAAAAGAGGATATATACGGCTGCCCCATGGCAAAACCTTCTAACCAACAAATTTTGGAAAAATTAGATTTTTATGCATCAGTATTACTAAGGCATGTACAAAAGTACGGTAAAAGTTTCAGGTAAAAGTCATAAATATTTAACTATTTATGACTTAAAAAATGGTTTTGGATTTTATAATTTTCGCATTAAAAACCACGTTAAAATCTTTTAACTTAGGTTTTGAAAAAGTCAAATATCTCAAAATTATGATCGTGTTGGTTAAAAGGTTTTGCCATGGGACAGCCGAATAGGTAACCGTGTATCAGTTTACTGCGGTCAAAAAGGGACAGGTATTTGAGAGGATAATAAATAGTTATAAAAGGAATTATTTTCGTATGTATTGTAGTTTTTCTTTTACACTCATGCGCAATTTACGAGACTAGCGCATACTTTTTAAAATTGTGTCGTTTTTGACTGTCGTCATCTGGTGACCGACGTGGTATGTATGTATCAGAACATACTAAACAAGTTGGCAAGCCAAAATATACCTCTCCTCGGAAGAATTGTCCCTAGTGGTATTAATTTATCGAGATAACCCTTAAAGATATATCTCCGCAATTCAGGGTTATTTGCTAAAAATGTTATCCCAGTTCTATCCCGCCCGGTATAAAATTTTAATTATAATTAAAATAATTGAGACGAAACGACCAATTTTAATTTATTCAGAATATTATAAAATAAGTAGTTACAACAGTGAGTTAGACGTACTATAACAATGCACAATTGAATTAACCCCTTTTTACAGTAATAGTTTATCAGTTGAATATAATACGAAGCAAATTTTAATGAAAGAAATATCTACAGAGGGTATTTGTATTTTTCTCGCTTACGAAATACTATAGCCACACCTTTAACGCTCATTTTATTTCAACACTTGCCCTTGATGAAGATACCGTAGAAAAGCTATTTTCGACATCTGGTAGTGGACGACTCGTAGACTTCCAGTTGACGTTGTGACACATACCGCATGAAAAAGACCAATGCCGTCCAATTTCCAATATCATATATTGACTCGCAAACCCAGGACAAAAATGACTGTATTGGGAATCGTAGATATCGAATATCTACACCAAATGTATTAACAAGAAGCAAAAACCTTACCATCAACAAAGCACAAAGAGCCACTTGACTAAACGCAACCTCGAATATCAATAAACGTTAAATGAACGCCTTCGCTGTATTGCAACTATATTTAAGACGATTATAAAACCCGTAAATAAATAACAAAAAACTAACAAAGTGGATCACCCTTTAACCCTCTTATCTCTGCTAAAACAAGATTTGACCTTTAAAAGTTCATACTTAAAAAATGTAGACTTTAAAAACCATTAATATACTGTTCCGCTAAGCTCAGTTATAATTTTCAAAGAAACGTAATGTGTATCGGTGGTTCTGTGGTAGAACATTCGCTAATCAGATAGAAGGGCTCGGGTTCCAAACCTGAGCGGCGCATTTTTTTTAATCAACAGAGAAGACGTTACATTAGAATATCTTCGATGCAATAATTTAAATGGAACACGAAATTTTGTTCTATTTTAAAAACCGAAATTTAATACTCTGTTAATTTGCAATAAACGCTTCCGCTTAAGCTGAGCTTATAATTTTCTTTGCGCCGTAGCATGTATCGGTGGTGCTGTGGTAGAACATTCGCCTATCATACAGGAGGGCTCGGGTTCGAATCCCGCTCAATGCGATCGCAAATTGATACTAAGACGAATACCGTTAACAATTGGTGGAAACCCTGCCATTGGAAGTTGAGATGTTGCCATAACACTCGGTTAAAAGTAAAAAAAAAAAAGGAGTTGGAGAATACGCACCCATAACAAACGTAGCGACGGTGGGCGTTATGAAAAAAAAACCAATGTAATCGCTGTTAAAATTGTTCTATAATTCTTGTGTTTACGTAGTCATACAATTTTCTGTTTATTAAAAAAAAACCCTAATAACTTATTTGATAATACCGTTCGTTTTTAAAACTTAATTTTATCTTGTTTTTTTCGATGTTATCAACAGATGTTACGTCATCTGACATATTTTGTACTTTACCTTTTTTATCGAATTAAAATCGTTAATCAGTTGAGCGCTAATCCTAGTCTTAATAGGTTATGGGCTTCCACGCTGCTCTGCGCGTAAACTCTGTACGTTGAGTTCGATATTCGGTTAACCCTACGCTACCACGATGGACGCGGTGCGGTTACACATAAAGCCGTTGGACGGAAAGACTGGTTGGACGACCTGGAAGTTTCGAGTACGAATGGCACTGGGTATGGTGGACGGAGCGGACGACGTGATCAACGGAAGTCTTACGAGACCAGCTCAACCAGCGGCAACGGCCACATCCGCGGAGGTCAAACAATATGACGCGCAACTTGCGAAATATAAAGCTGCCGAAAACCACGCCACTTGCATTCTGTTAAGTTCGTTGCCCGACGATATATTGCAAAAAGTCATGCGTTTCACGAAGCCATCTGACATTTGGGAAGAGCTGCATAGGCTGTTCGACGGAGCCGCCGAAGAAAAAGTATTCGATTACATGCAACGTTTCATCGAGTATAAACCGAGTCCGAACGAAGACGTGACCACAATCATTTCGAGTTTACGCACCTTATGGTCCGAGACCGTCGCGGAACTGGAGCGGTCTAACGTGGATTACAAAAATACGTTTTTGATTTGCAAGATTTTGAGCTCACTTCCAAACTCCTTTTTCCCGTTCAAGTCGTCTTGGAAACTGCTCAGCAAGTCCGATCGCACTATCGATAATTTGACGACTCAACTATGCGCTTTTCAGAGAGATCTATTGAACTCTTCACTTTATGACCATACGGAAGAGGCACTCGTCATCCGGACGAAATCTACTAAAGCTCCCGGTAAAACCAAAGAGACAGAGGACGGAAGATCGAATCCGAAAGACCGTTACAAGAACTACCGGTGCAACTACTGTCTAAAGAATGGTCACATAGTCCGATATTGCAAGAAATGGATTAAAGATGGACGACCCGACAAATCACAGAATCCAGTTCCCGGTGGGGGATCGAAGAGCGATGACGTCACTACATCACATACGCAATCGAAGTCACAATCCTCCAACATTGCTTACGCCACTACGGCAATGACAGTCAACGGCTCGGTATTCTCAACAACATCCTTCGACAATGGTTGGTACGTCGATAACGGCGCTACGACGCACATCACCTATGATCGAAGTAACTTCACATCCTTCGAGGCTTTCGATACATCACACGGTGTCACCACGGCGAACGGCCAATGCGCTAATGCTGTTGGAAAAGGGACAGTGGTGATAAAATCTCAGATTAATGGAAATACGATGCAGTTGGATCTGAAAGATGTCTGGTTAGTTCCGAAGTTCCAGAAAAACCTTTTCTCAGTACTCTCCGCGCACGATCACGTTCCTAAAAGCAAATTTCAGTCGACTACCGAAGTTTGTACTTTAGTCACTGATGGTAAAACGCATCTCATGGGTACTCGACACAAAGGAGGAGGACTTTTCAAGTTGTCAATTCAAGTAGTTAAGCCGTTGACGTTATCCGAGACGAATTCCGCGGTAAGCGAAAATTTGTTGCAATTGTTCCATGAAAGAATGGGCCATCAAGATAAGCGGCACGTGCGACAAGTTGTTGAACGAGAGTTACAGATGAAATTGCCTTACGACAATTCAAGTTGCGAGGGATGCCATTTTGGTAAAGCTCATCGGAAGCCGTTTGGATCGCGAGAGCAATATAGAGCGACAGCGCCAGGAGAAATAATTCATTCCGACTTGTGCGGACCTTTCGACGTCTCACTTGGAGGAAAACAATGGTTTGTCTTGCTCAAAGATGATTTTTCCCGTTTCCGTACCGTATACTTTGTCAAGCACAAGTCGGAGGCAGCGGCTAAGATTGAGCAATTCCTGAATGAAACCAAGACCCTGGGACATACTGTCAAGTCGTTCCGTTGTGACGGAGGTGGAGAATTCGACAACGAGACAGTACGCTCAATATTCGCTAAGAACGGTATAAAACAACTAATCGGAACCCCGTACACGCCACAACAAAATGGCTCTGCTGAACGTGAAAATCGGACAATTGTCGAGTCTGCAAGGTCAATGCTTCACTCTCATGCAGATCTACCGAAAAGTCTCTGGGCTGAACTCATCAACACGGCTGGTTACCTTTTGAATCGGACTGCAAAGTCATCCGTCGAAGGGAAGTCTCCGTACGAGATATGGTATGGACGCAAGCCCGCTATCAAGCATCTTCGTGTTATCGGTACTACTGTATACTCACATATCCCCTCGCAAAAACGTGGAAAACTGGACCCAAAGTCGTTGAAATGCATTCTGGTTGGCTACGATGAAGACGATTGTTATAGGCTTTATAACAAAGTGAATCGCAAGGTCATCCGTTCCCGAGATGTCTCGTTCCTTGAAGAGCCAATTAGAAAATCAGTTGAATATCCTGCCACTGAAGGTACACCGAGTGACAACGGTATAAAAGGCATTTCCATTCCAACGCATGTACGAACATCTGACGTGCCGAATAAGTCGGACGAAGGTTCAGAACCAGAGGAAGACGAAATCTTCACCACTGGACGACAGCTACGCGATCGTTCTAAGCTACGTTCCCCTGATCGTTATCAAGCCCGTTTGGTACAGGAAGCCAACTTACTTATGGCCGATATCATCGAACCGGAAACGTATACCGAGGCTATAGAAAGCAAAGAACGCAAGCTGTGGAAAACGGCCATGGATAGTGAAATTACATCGCTACATGAAAATTGTACCTGGGCACTCGTATCCTTACCAGAAGATCGCAAGGCCATTCAATGCAAATGGGTGTACCGTGTAAAAACTAATCCGGACGGTTCAATCGATCGGTACAAAGCCCGACTGGTAGTCAAGGGTTTCCAGCAGCGCAAGGGCATTGACTACAAAGAAATCTACAGCCCTGTCACGAAATCTGGAACCATCCGCGCACTTATCGCTGTAGCAGCAAGCGAGGGTATGACATTGATACAGTTCGATGTTTCAACCGCCTTTTTATACGGAGAGCTCAGCGAAGAGATTTATATGAAACAACCAGAGGGATACGAAGACGGAACCGATCGTGTTTGCAAGTTAAGACGTAGCTTGTATGGTTTAAAGCAAGCATCGAGATGCTGGAATAAGCGTTTCAGCGATTTCCTAATAACATTGGGATTTAAACCTAGTGACGCCGATCCTTGTTTGTTCATACACACCGAAGGCAAGAAAATAATTTTGGCACTACATGTTGACGATGGTTTAGTTGCTGTATCCGGCGATGAAGAAGCGAAAACCTTTATCAAGCAACTAGAAAGCGAATTCAAGATTACGATTAAACCAGCCACTTATTTTCTTGGCATAGAAATTACTAAACGAAACGACGGTTCCATCAAGATCACCCAATCTGGTTATATCAAGAAATTACTTGAACGGTTTGGAATGACCGACTGCAAATCTGTCTCGACTCCAATTCTAAAGGATACGGAAATAGAGGAAGCACCACCCGCGACAATCAAGTTCTCTTATCGTGAGGCTGTTGGTGCTCTGATGTACTTGATGACTGGAACACGTCCAGACATCGCATATGCAGTGGGTGTCACCTCAAGAACATTGGAGAACCCAACAAATGCAGATGTCGTAAAAGTCAAAAGAATCTTTCGCTATTTATCCGGAACGCGGGACTACGGTATTATTTATACGCCTAATCATAATATCGGCATTCTCGAAGGTTTCAGCGATGCAGATTACGCTGGTTGCCTGCAAACGAGCAAGTCTACCACGGGTGTCGTTTGCAAATATGCGGGAGGGGCTGTTTCATGGTTCAGCCAACGACAACAATCTGTTGCAGTTTCGACAACTGAAGCGGAAATCATGGCTGCCAGCGCCGCTGCTAGAGAAATGATTTGGTTGAAGCGTCTGCTTTCGGAAGTGGTAGATATAAAATCGGTGCCTGTTCTAAAAGTCGATAACAACGCTGCCATCCGACTAGCGCAAAATCCTGAATACCATCGCCGAACTAAGCACATTCGGATACATAATTTCTTTGTTCGAGAGAAAGTAATTGAAGGTGAAGTGGACGTTCAACGCGTCTCCACTGAAGATCAAGTTGCAGATATCTTTACAAAGCCGTTACATAAGCCGCGCTTAATTAAATTATGTTCAGAGTTGGGAATGACTACTTAAACAAGAGGAAGTGTTAAAATTGTTCTATAATTCTTGTGTTTACGTAGTCATACAATTTTCTGTTTATTAAAAAAAACCCCTAATAACTTATTTGATAATACCGTTCGTTTTTAAAACTTAATTTTATCTTGTTTTTTTCGATGTTATCAACAGATGTTACGTCATCTGACATATTTTGTACTTTACCTTTTTATCGAATTAAAATCGTTAATCAGTTGAGCGCTAATCCTAGTCTTAATAATCGCAAATATATCCGTTAACGCTTACCGTCACACGGTGGTTTTGCCAACCTTTAAACTGCTAAAACGGTTGTTCGACTGCGTACGCAGTGATTACCCTTTGCCCCGAAAATGCGAAACCTTGAAATAATAAACTTGTCATCTCCTATTTTGATATTATTTCGAAGTATTAAACTGGTCACCTTCTATTTTTTGGAATTATTTCGAATTAATAAACTGGACACGGTGACCAGTGACCCCTAAAATTTTGAATAAATAAACTGGTCTGAGCAATTAATAAACTGGTCTTTGACCACCTGACCACCGTTATTTCCAAGGCTGGTTGCCACTATCTGCACAACCAAGTTCCGCGGGCTAAAAGTAGTTAGCAGTGATTTTCCAGCCCCTTCTTCCGACCCCCCTTAAACACTTTTTTTTAAAAATACGCAGTCTTGTAATTTTGGATACGATTGACTTTTAAATTTCGATTCTTTTTAAATCTTTAAAACTGCTATACCTCTACATTGTGTGAAAGTTTCAGCTCTGTCAGGTAAACAGGGGGCGCAACAGCCCCCCCCCCCCGATAAACTTGCACTTTTTATGTTTATAGTATACGCTTGTACGAAATGCTAGAGTGGCCTTTTTTTTTTCAAAAATAATAAACTTTATTTTGGTGCACATGACAACTAGGCCTTCGCACCATACACACCCTGCCTCCCAGATTCAAATTTTGTCAGTAGATGGCGCTGGGAGCTCTTTGAGAAACGGTTAAAAATTAGTGAACATGCTAAGAATAAGATTAACACGTGATAATGATTCGCTTTCTGTATGTAGAGATTTGTTGTTGCGAATAAAATAGAAACTTGAAGGCCCGTTCACTAATATATAAAAAGCCCGACCCGACCTGGTCAGTCTTATGTCAAAAGCCCAAACCGGCCCGACCCGGAAAAAAAATATAACATTAAACCCGAACCGATCCGCCAAAAAATTCGATATCGAAAACCCGACCCGCCTCGAGGAGGGCTCGGGTCGGGTCGGGTAAGCCCGGCTTTTAGCGTACCCAAGCCTCATCTCTAAATCTCTAATCTATACCCATTTTTCATAGGTAATTTATTTGAAAAAAATGCATTTGGCAAATGGCGCTGTAGTAAAAGCGATACCCAATCGTGACTAAATAGTTGTAACTAATGGAACTTGTTTTGGAAATTAGAGAGATGCTTTATGGGCCTTTTTAACGTGGAACAACATTGATAGGTTGTCCTGATCATAATTTATCGATGACACTTAATTACAACTCAGCCTTCTATAACAAAATATACCTGGTTTAAATCAAACCACAGTGATTAGGAAGCAGAAATGCAAAATTTCATTGATGAATAAATTTTATTAGTAACACTAACAAACTTAATTAGTATTACTATAATTAAGAGAGTTCTTTTTATACAATTGGGGATAAGGGAATTCTTTTATACAATTGGGAAGCCCGATCTTATGTACTAAAACTACAATGTCAGCCTGCCATATTGAAATAACATCAACACTAAAAAGTTGGTGGATGCTGGAAATGACTGTATCGTGAATATTCTACTCTGTATAATAAATAATGGTGGCCACCAAAAGATTTTTCATTTCTTACATTAATTAGGAAATAATTAAAGACGTCAAATTTATCATTTTAAAAAGGGGACTTTCCACTTAAAAAATACTCAAATAAATAATATCTTATTGCTAAAAAGAGATTGCTTTAAAATTTATACAATTTAAACTTTTCTCAACCAGAAATTTAAGCTAACCCTCTAAGCCTATATAAATGTATCAGGTGATAACTGAGATTATATAGGACTACATGAACAAGGAATAAAATTGGCAGACTGTATTTGCTCTATGATTTAGGAGCCACTAGTGGGGAATGTCATTCCAAAAAAAGAGATCCCTCAAAAAGCCATACACCCTTGCAATTATGGAATATAGCTGCATTATTTAAATTGAAAAGTTACTGACCCTATCTTTTTATACAGAGAAAACACATGCAAAATTGACAATAAATGCCAAAGCTATAAAATGATATTGCTCCATATATTAAAGGTAGAACAGCGAGCAAAAAGTTTAATAATTGTAATATTATTAGCAAAGAACCCCTTAGTGGAGCTTTTCAAGGGGTCTCATTTCCGGAGGGCCATTACTCTGTAGCTCCGATATTATTGACCAAACCCACCCAACCGTTTCAAAGGGTAATCACTAGTGTGGCCTATTTTACATTTAAAAAAATAATCAAATACCAAATTTTTACTGATACGGAAAATCTATACCATTTTTATCAAAGAAAAACCTGACACAGCAGTTGCCTCTACCCTATAACAGCGTTAAATCAATATTGGTAGTTTTTCCTGATCAATAGGGACTTGGCAGAATGACGTAGATAATACGCCACCCATGCTTTTTCCAATTGGAAAATGCATACCAGCATGGCAGCCAAAGGTCATGCTGCCCAGTCCCTAGTGGAAAGAATTGGTAATTTAGATATAAACTGAATAACTGATTTATCAGTAGCTAACACAAATCCCATATCAATTTGGGCCATCACTAATCATCACTGTAACACAGTTAAATAAAATAGAAGGAAAACATAGATGCCAGTAATAAATTGGGACCAAACAAATTATCTAACAGAGAGCATCTTCATATCAGGTTTAAAGTTAGTCCTGTCAGTCTCACGTATACTGCTATCCCAGTTGAAGAAGTTTATAATATAACACACCAAATTCTACACCACAAAGAAAAAATATGCTACCGCTTTCGCTCGGATTTCTGGGTACGTTTCTTTTCTCTATCTTTTCTATCTTGTTGTTGTTGTTTTTGCTTTTCACGGTTCAGTTTATCTTGAGCTTTCTTTTTCTCGTGATCCCCTTTCGATTTTTCTCTCTTCTCCCTTTCAGCATTCATGACAGCTTCACCGTTGGTATTGCGACTCATTACTGAACATAGAAATTAAAGAGTGTCACCAATGGTCAAAAATAACTTATAATAATTTCAAAATAATTACAGCTAGAAGAACCAAATGCAGCAACATTTTCCACACCACCTGGATCATCATCTTGGTAGGCATCATCTTCACCATCAGAAATTTGACCGTACTGATTTAAAATAACTTCGCGAAGACGCTTTTCTTCAGATGTTAGTTGGGAGCTTTCACAGACAACTGATTTTGCTTGTTCTTCCATGATTCTTGAAAGTTTCGCATCCAAATCGCCACCTGATGACTCTAAGAAAAACAACCAATATTTATTTTTATCTCCACTATTTCCAAAGCTAAGGAGTACTAACCTGTTTTGTTTACATTTAAGTTTGATAGTTTCGACCATTGAAGTAACACTTCATTGATTAATTCATCATTTCCTATATCCTAATTTAGCCAAAAAAACAAAATTAGGTTGGCCTTTGAAGGAGAGAAGTACAGACTAATAGCTACTTTAAAGCAAATGAACCATTGGGCAGCTAAAAATAGTGATTGCTTACCTCGTCAAATATACCTTGCAAAGCTTCAAACTTTTCTTTTTCCGATTCTTCTCCCTCTAGAATACTTTGAATATATGAACCAAATATTTCTGGATCGACATTAATTGTTTTGAGTTTTTCAGAAAGCCAAGATTCGAAGTTGATAGCGGCCATTTCCTCGGAGGCTAGGAAATAAAAAGGACCAAGGTTTTGTAAAATCGTGCATAGGCAGACGATAAGACACGCAGTGTTGCCCAGCGTGGGAAATAAGGCAGTGGCAGTGGGCAAATGCATAGAAATCTCATAGGTAACTAGAATGCTGCCGTGTAACTGGCAAATGGCCCAAACGCCGTGGCAGACGAAGCCAGATATCAGCCAATCAGAGCTCAATGTCACCGGAGAGAATGACGTCACCTATCTCCCGCTATAGTAGCGGAACCAAGGAGGATTATTATCCTCCTTGGCGGAACCACTCTACGGCCTCTCATTGGCTGAAGGTTCAAGGCGAACTGGCGTCAAGCTCGGCCGTAGGCGGCAGCATTCTAGTTACCTATGAGGGAGGAGTGGACGTGGGCGGAAGATGACCCCTGGAGGAATGAAAGAGCCAGGAGAGATTGTGTTCCCTAGCCATGTTCCACGCCCGGAGCAGAAAAGGAAGCCGATCCGGGGCGAAGCGATGCTCAATGACCTCCAGTTGAGCCAGGTTGTCCCGAAGAAGAGCGGGATAAAACGTCGGGGTATGTCTGGCGACGTTATTTTTTCGCTATTTTGAATTTTAGGTTCATGATTCATTTGTTATTAACAGATGGCACCACGCTCTCCAGTAAAGTCGTTTTTTTTTTTCAACAAAATTTTGAGATTCAAATTCCCTGTTTTCCCGGACCATTTTAACTTTTTAATAGATTTTCAATTACTTTTTAAGGCAAAATTTGTATTCTATATTTTAATTTTATTTAAATGGTCTTATATTTCAGTAAAAAAGTTGTTGCAATGTTGAAAAAACTAGCTAAACTGACTTTTTAGGCCCATTTTAAAATTTCCCAACTTTTCCCTGACGCTGGCAGCCTTGGATAGATTCAAGGAATGACTTTATCATTATGCAGGTGGCAATGATAGAGCCATCAGTTGCTTTAAGCATAGAGTGGTATTGTTAGTTCTGATTGGGCTAAGCACTGACGTTCCTCTTCAGAAATCGCGTAAAGGGGGATGTAGAAACGGGGGGTGTGTCGAGGTAGACTTTTATCAATTCCTCCATGTTTTCATACATTCCAACACAGGCAGCGCAATCTACCAGTTAGGTTTTGAATTCTTTAAAAAGTCTACCTCAACTTTCCCCCTTTTTTCCCCCGCCTCGAACTGGCACTACGCTGTCGGATTTAGCACCTTCTTTCCTTTCCACTCCTCTACTATTCCTCCATGCTTTAAGCCATTTCGCACATATTACTACTATTTCCTTGACGCGCACCCCGCTTAAGTCTTCGTCAAAACATGGAGCTTTTATCCATGTAGAAGAAACTGTCCCCCATCTTCTAGCTATGAACAGTACTGAGAAACCTTAGACAGAATTTGTTCTCAAAAAGGGGGCCTAAATTTTCATCCCTCCCCAGTTTTTTTGTAGAAAAAGCCGAGCCCACATAAACAACAAAGATGGCTGCGGTTTAAAACTAACCCTCGGTTCGTATCGTTGTTTTTTCGTTACAAAACTACTAAAGGTTTTAGTCTAAAAATAGTAAATTTTAAAACAAAAATGGATAGTAATGTTAGGAAAGGGAAAAAGAAAAAATGCGTGTATGGTAGTTGTAGGAGCGATTCCCGGTACATTAAGAACAACGATATCAAGTTTATACCATTTCCGAAACTAAGCAAAAAATTTGGAAAACAAGAGAAATGCCTCAAGTGGATTGAACGTTGTGGTAGTTTGGATAAATTTGACGTTATATATTATTACCTATTTCACCCATTATACAGGTACATTTAAATTATCACAGACTTTTGACTAGGAAGGTAATAAAAATAAACCTAAGCCTTGGAACGCACATGGCAATTGAGGCATGGATGTACTTTCTAGTTTCTACATCCATGATTAGGGGTATGACGTCAGAGATTGTTTACATGGGCTCGGGATGCGCGGGAGGCCAAAAAGCGTTGCGCAGAACTGAGGTACATTTTTGTCTAGAGGGGGGACCGCTAGTTTCTTCTCCATGTATAGAAGCTCCATGGTCAAAAATGCCGGTTCCGGCTTTAGTGATCAGTGTTGGAAATAAGGCGGTGGCGTCGGTCAAAGACCAGTTTCTTTTGGGCTATGACCAATAAATTAAATGGAATCTGGAGGATTCACTGGTCATAATGACCAGTTTATTTTTAATTAAAAATATAATTATATACCGAAAAGAGAAAATGATTAAAAAGCGTTGCGCTCTCAGCTTCTCACAGCCAATGAAATTGCGGATTTTGACTTATTTCTACTCCTAAATCGAACGGATTTCCTGGCATCTGGCAGTAATGCAATTTGACGTTTTTCCGCTACAATCAGTAGATTATCAGTCAGATTCGTCGAGCTAAATGCGAAACATCTATATCAATCATCGAATTTAAGAATATGTTTAAGAAACATAAGCATAGAAGACATTGATGCCTATCCTGCAATTTCTTTATGGTTTTTAGAAACAAAAAGAAAGTCAAAAAGGAGTAAAACTGTTTTTATTCGAAGGACTAGAAGATGATGTAAAACTGTAAATACGGATAAGTTTTTATTCGAAGAACAAGAAGATGTGAAATATTTTTTAAAGTTCCTTAAGAAATGTGATAAATATCAAAGCTCTTTGGTATGTGATAAATAAATATCATTATTAACAATTCACTTTCAAAAGTAATATAAAAGAGTAAGGGAGATAAGTGGGGTAGAAAAGAGTGGTCATGACCAGTAAATTATTTTTTAAGTAGGGGGTATTTTGGTCATATTGACCAGTACTTTTAAAAAGCTTATTTCCAACACTGTTAGTGATGTCCTAGTATATTTTTCATCATAGGCTGATTATCAGGCTGGTGCCTCTGAAATTAGTAAAGGCCGGCGCGCGCTACATTCGCAGGGGTAGTGGACAGAACCACCCCCTAGTAGCATGCCTCGTTTCCACCAGGTGGCGTCGTTTTTCAGATTTCCTCAACTCTCACTGAAGACATGGACTAATTAATGTGTATACATTAATTAGTCCATGCTGAAGAGCTCCCGCGTTTTTTTAAACTGCTAAAACTTTATCAGCGCATTTATGCAAAAAGTAATTTCTGAAGACAAATATTATTTATCAAAACTTAATGAAATATGATATTTAAATTTATTTATATATTTTTTAAATATAAATTTTAAAATACATTTCAATGTAGAAATTAAAAATCATACAGAAGATGGAACATCCATCAATTTAGGAATTTACAAACAGTTAAAACTTTGAAGAGGAATTTGTATTTTTTTCAATCCTTCTCAATTAGAGGAAGTGGGGAATTGGACGCAGGCTGACTTAATTTTTCTAAACAGTCGTCACACTCTAACCTCTCCTCGGTAACTTTAACTATGAATCCTGTTATTACAGCTACAGAACAATTTTGCTAATTATCTAAAGGAAAAAAAAACATTAGTCTATACGTTATTTATAAGGAACAAATGTTGGACAGAATATATAAAACGTGAGATATCATGACGTTGTAGGCTATCAATTCCATTTAAAATTGGTGTTAGATGGTAAATGGGAGTACAATAAGCGCTTAAATAAAACATCTTCCCAGAAATTGCCAAGAAGTAATATTTCCGACAGCCAGGACTCATAAGTTACTATTTATATTGAAGTATTAGAAAGCTGCGAAACCTTTCTCGAACATAACATCGGTTTTTTGCTAAGCCTTAAAATGCCAAAAAAAGTTACCTGGTTAAAAGGAAACACTTGTTGCATACCGTACTGCAAAAGTAATACGTTTAGTTCTAAAGGGATTAGTTTTCATCTTTTTCCGAAAGATAATTGTATACGAAATGAATTAACTCTGCCTCCATGAGAAGCCTTAAAATTGCCCGGTAATATAAAAATATTCCGTATAATTTTAATTATTTATACCATAAGAGGATGATAATAATAATAATATTATCTTCTTATACTTAGTTTTAGTAACATTATATATTTCACCTTAAAATATATTATCGAAAATTAACATTAGTATAGTATGTTCCTTATACACGTGAGCCGACGCATTTCTTATCTGACGCAAAATTCTCATGAGGGCAAAAACGCGTCTCCAATTTGCTTATATATGACTTTTTGGCTAGCCATTCTAACTGTTTAACCGACCGACCGGAAATAGTTCCTTCCCAGATAAATTTGGAGAGGGGAGTAAAAACCATAAATATATTAAACGTATATAAAGGTCTAGATAAAATATTTCAAAGGGAATACACCTTTTACCCCAAACTACCAACTTCTTCCATACAATAACAGCCAAACTGTATTTTGAAGTTGCTCGCTATTTCCTAAAAATTACTCCAAATTTCCAAAACTAGCGAATAGTTTTCGTCTACAATTTACGTATTAGCAGGCTTGAAACTAGCGGTGGTCACTAAAATGTCATGAAAAAGCGCGCGCTGGCCTTTGCTAATTTGGGAGGCAACGCTTTTTGTATTTCCACATTTTCCAGCAACATATCCTCTGGATCGTACCTTGATGTAGGATTGCCATGTAGGTTGCTCTTAGGAGCATTTGTTGTATTTTGCCGGAATAGGTGATTAAATAAAACATCTTCAAGGAAATCACCAAGAAGTAATATTTCCGAGAGCCAGGACCTGCAAGTTACTGTTTAGTGGTTGTTGAAACACTTGTTGGATACATTGGCTGCGTTCAACAACTATCAACGGAAAAAAACCGTTGAGTTATCGTTGAGTTCTTTTAATCAACGGTACGTCACAAAATCTAAAAGTTGTTGTACGATTTATAGTTCGCTGACTTAACGAACAAAATATCGTCTGCTACCCCTCATTTAACTTTGTCGAATGACGTCACGATACCGATGAGCAACAGAAAAACCATCTCGCTCAGCCGATGTTTCCGCTGAGTCTCCGACGTCAAAACCGGAAATAAAAAAACCCGTTCAGCAAAAAACCGCTGACCGTTGAGCTCAGCGCTGAGCTTTTTTAGAGTTGTTGAACGCAGCCCGTACAGGTGAAAAGTTTTCATTATTTCAAAAACCATAAAAACCCTAGTTCAGTTGAGCCCATAGAGATAGAAAATAGGTAGAGGCCCAGACCGGGACAAAAAAGAGCATCTTTCTGATATGGAAATTTCATCCCCCCCTCCGTGGAATGCGTTATAGCGCCACCACACCGTTCTGGAGGAACTAGAAATAGGCGTAAGAAACCATGGAAACCAACTACAGCTTTTGAAAAACGAACTTTTTAGGCTTAAGGAAGTTTCTGTAACTAGTAAATTGTAATAGGCTTTAATATCATAAATAAAGTAACATTTTTTGAAGTTTGAAATATTACTTTTTTTATACATACAATTTTGAATGAATTATAATAATTTAATTATTATAATTATGTAAATTTAAATAAATCTGAAAATAGTTGAAGCTTGTGAAGTTCCAAATTGGATTTTCCCTTGAGATTCAACAAAACCGGGAGAAAAGTATACAATTTTATGAATTTAATATTATTAGTGATATCAGAAGTACTTCTGGTGATATCGGTATATACCAAAATAACTTTATAGAGGACTTACAGCTAACATATTAATTTGGATAGTTCGGAGACACTCGAGATTAATAATATTGGAAAGTCCCCATAGGATACTTGTAAATATAAGATTAAGAAAAATCAGCAAATACATCAACAATAGTCAAAAGAAAGAAGCATTTCGAAACAAACTTACCACAATAATCCTTTTCCAAGGACAATTTTGTATGCAATGCCAGTCTATCAGAAATATATTATTACGATTGATAATTGTATTTAATCTTGAAAAATAGAGGTCAATTTACCTTTTTCTTTCCAAATATCGACGTTGTTTACATTCTGCAATGACGTCATAGAGCCCAGCTCATAGAGATAGAAAAGAAATAGAGGCACTATTGTATCATAGAGGAACGATTGTACCTGGCGACCCCCTTTTCGCCAATGTAGGAAGCCATGAGATGGGCAGATTACGTGGCGCCATCGACGCGCGGTAAAATCATAGACAGTATATATCCCTAAGGGGACGAGAATACGCTCTAATTTTTAGACCCAATCACAGTTGCTTTGCGACCAACTGCAAGAGTGCGTATCGATGCTAGGGCCCCAACTGAATAAAGACGGCCGTACTTTAAAAACGGGAGAATTCAAGGTCATTTGAAGCGCTTAGAAGCTTACGTTTGTTCCCCCCTTTTTCAATAACAGAGCGTCAATGAGAGAAACAGCGAAGTTAATGCAGTAGAAGCTAGGTGTTTTCTCGTCCCCTTAGGGATATATACTGTCTATGGTAAAATGAAATACATTATACCTTTTGGAAAATCAACTGTCATTTGATGTAAACAAAGGAAGGATAGATGGCGTTGCAAATTCTGCCCATCTCCGCTTTCATACATGCGTGGGGGGGGGGGGTGAGTTATCCCGGTCAAAAATAGGGGTGCCTTAACGCGGTAATCTTCCCTCTATTTCTTTTCTATCTCTATGGCCCAGCTGGTTGCCACAAAGGGAGTTTAGTTTCTTAGATGGCCGTTTGTGGCGCCACGTGTTTTCTTCCTTATAACCAGAGTTGCCAGATGGGCGGTTTTCCGCCCAAATTGGGCTGCTTTGCGGAGGCTGTTGCGGGGGAAAAAACCTCTGGGCGGGAGGCGGTTTTTTGGGCTGGTGCCAAAAATTCGAGGCGAAGTAACGGGGTACCGGTTTTCCCCCTTCCAACCCCATCCTTCATAACGGGAATCAACGTTCCTAGAAAATATAAGCTGGAACCAGCTTTGCAAACTGTGATGTTTTCAATAATTTTCCAAAATTATTTTCAAATAACGCGCCAATTCCCGTTCTATAGCAGAAATCGGTAATTTTTCTTGGGCGGGAATTTGGGCTCTTTTGGGGTTAATCAGATTTTGGCTTGTGCGGGAATTTGGGCTAGTTTTAAAGTTGGTTTGTGCGAGATCTAAAATATTATTCTGGCAACTCTGCTTATAACGCATAGCTCGCGAAGGGGAATAGCACTGCTGAACAAACCCTCAGATTTCATTGGGCCTCTACTTATTTTCTATCTCTATGGTTGAGTCCATAGATATAAGAAATGTATATAAAGGTCTAGATAAATTTCGGGGCGTCTAAGCCTAACATAAAATACGGAATTGACACTTAGCAGACACCGAGGAAGGCACGTGACCAAGAGTGCGAGCTCTCTTAGCATTTTAGTACTAATAGCGTTTTCCATTGGGATTGCCATAGAAATCTTATACTCCTACCTAGAATGCTCCCGTCTACCGGAGAACCTGACCTGACGCCAAGACATTTTGTAGCAACGACTAATGATTATATAGTCTTTGCTTAAGCTTCAGCCAATCAGCGGCCATTCATTGATACGGCAACCCGCTAGCGCCATAACATGGCGGTTAAAAATAGTAGCTCAGACGATTTTTACAGGATTCATCCGATCCAAGCTCGCAGAATTCCCATAGGTTTTTGCTGGAGTTTTTCACATGAATCACTTCAACGTTTTTGGATTTTTATTTAAAAATAGTGTTAAGATTTGTTGAATTTTTAGTTTTGTTTTCATATTTACTTATTACAAGGAATATTTAAATGCCATTGTGGGGAAGATAAATAAGATTTCGTTTAGGTTCGCTTTGAAAATATTTAGGCCTAGGCCTGACATAGGCCCAACTTTTAAAATAGCAGGCAATGTCAATGGCAGTTTTGGGAGAAGCAGTGACTGAAGGTCCTTAGTATTAACCTTTGTATTTAAAGGTTATTTCACATTTAAAGTAAGTAATATTATATTTATTATTATGTTTGTAGAAACTTAGATAAACAAAAACCTTATGAAAGAGTAATTATATCCCAGAAAAAATACATTACACTAAAGAATGACACTTATGACGAATTGACGACAGTCATTGAATTAAACAGCAACAATCATACTGATAATTGTCTTCTTTTTCAAAACTTTACCTTTTATGTAATAATATGCTTTTTCTCTTAGAAGCTTAGCCAAGATAAATGTCTCGCACTCTGCTTAAATTCAACATTCCACTGTTAAACAACATAAGAGATAGTACTCAACGAAGACCGATATTTACAATGTTAAATAAAGTGTTTTTAAAAAAAACGGATATTGCAGTAGTTATAGTCCTGAGTTATAGTCCACTAGGCTCACTGAACTTCCTGAAGTAATTTTTACCAAATCATCAATTTGAAAGCCCGCCGTTTGTTAACATTTCAAATTGCCCCGAGGATTAAGGAAACCCAAACTTTTACCTGTACAACGACACATTACCGTCCACCGCAAATCGTTTTCTACATGTGGAAATGAAACATCGAGGAGCCATAACAACAAACAACGCAATAGTTATCCAAAACGTTTGCATATAAGAGAAAAATCTTTACGAGTAAAGAAACTTACAGTCTACCATGTTTAAAAACTACATTAAACTCGATCACGGCCCCCTGCACGCGCTCACGTGTAAAAAATACATATATATATATTATACGAAAAGAACTAAAGGAAACCGATTAATTATTATTCAAATGACGCCAAGCGTCCTTGGCCTTCTTCCACAACCCAAGAATCCATTTGACCTGATGTAGATCTGAAATAGTATTACCGAAGCCTACAAGCACCTCTGTAGGGAGGTGTTCGTGGTCCATCCGCCATTCCAAAACTCCCGGGTGGTTCTCCAAAGCTGGACACGTCAAAAGGCCGTGACTCGATTGACGTGGGCCAATCAAATGCGGATTCTTAAGGTGACGTAATCCATAATCGAATTATTTTCAGTAACTCAAACTAGATGGCAACGAGTCGTTGCCGTAGTCACTCTTTGAATCGTGATTGGCTGATAATGACGAAACCTCCGAAAATGTAATTGGCCCATTTTGTATTTATAAGATTTAAGATTTAAGATTTATTTACTGACAACCCTTTTGGAACAGGGCGGCTCACTCACAAACGAGGAGCACAGTCAAAAAAAAATAAAAAAAATACATACACAAAACCAGCATTGAATAAAATCCAGGAAATACCAAAAACCCAATCCAGAAATTTACAGCACAAATAAAACCCGCCAAAAACCCAATTCAAAATAAGCATATAAATAAAAAATACATATATATATAATACGATAAAAGCTAAAGGAAACCGATTAATTATTATTCAAACGACGCCAAGCGTCCTTGGCCTTCTTCTACAACCCAAGAATCCATTTGACCTGATGTAGATCTGAAATAGTATTACCGAAGCCTACAAGCACCTCTGTAGGGAGGTGTTCGTGGTCCATCCGCCATTCCGAAACTCCCGGGTGGTTCTCCAAAGCTGGACACGTCAAAAGGATGTGACTTAAATCTTCGACCTCATGGTTACAGAGTTTGCATGCCGGCAAGTCACCGAAAAGTTGGGCCGGTCGTTGACCAGTTAACAAAGCACCACAACGGGCATCAAAAAGTAGGCCACTTTGCCACGATTCGTCGTAGAAGGGCTCTGGAGCTGGAACACTTTTCAACTGATATAGGCAAAGGCTACGCTTCTCTCTTATTTCAGCCTTCCACAGTTTGCTTGCAGATTTTCGCCCGTCCATTGTTACAATAGTGGCCCATTGATGTTCGTTCGTAGCCTCACTCCTTTTAGTGCCAATACCGTAAATTTTGTCAAGATGTTCTAGCCGCCGAAAAAAACCTGTTCTAACATTTTCGTGTCGCAAGGCCCAAAACACGATACCAGGAAACATGTGGCTTGGCATCAACATCAGCCGACCCAAGTACTTCAATTTGCTGACCGCCTCACGCTCACGCATAGTGCTCCAACCAAGCTCCCCCTTAATAGCAGCATTCGGAGTACAGGGACCCGCAGACAAAGCACTCCTACCGGCTTCTCTTTGAGCATAGTCCAGCGCTGCAATGGAAGCTTTCGAGAGTGCCATCACCTCATTTACATACGTAAGGGTGGGAACCGCCACCGACTTCCATAAAGTGCGCCCGACAGAGTAGTTGTTGTACGAATTTTTCGCCAAATTCTTCAATGCCCATCGGAGACTCGTCGCCTTAGACACCAACTTCCGTTCGTAGGCTTCCGAATAACCATTTTCATTTGAAGAAAAAATAATTCCTAGGTACGTGTACTCTGTAGCGACCACAATTTTAGCTCCATGCAAAGTGAACGTATCGCTTCCACCCTCTGAACCAAAGATCAAAACCTTAGACTTATCGCTCCCAAAGCGCAATCCACACTCTTCCGCAAAAGAGGTGCAAGTATTCAACAATTCCTGAAGGCCTCCCGCTGAATCCGCCAATAAGAGAACATCGTCCGCGAAGAGCAAGCAACTTAAACGACGTCCAGATTCCCCGTTCACAAAAGCGCCATGAGAGGACCACTCCAGGCGATCAGCCAATCCATTTATGTAGATAACAAACAGTAGGGGGACAACGGGCAACTCTGACGAAGGCCGACAGAAGTCTTCATAGGAGTGGTGGTAACTCCTTGCGCTTTATAAACACAACTACTTCCGGCATACAAGCGCTCAATGCTGTCTATCGTAGCAGAATCAACTCCCATGTTCTTCAAGGCCATCCAAAGTTGGGGTAACCTAACACTATCATAGGCCTTCTGTAGATCCAGGAAACCGCAATAAAGCGGACGCTTCTTTAGTTGGTAAAGTTCAATAAGTTGTGTTAACACGAACAAATTATCAGCAATTCGTCGACCATGTCGAAACCCATATTGCGCCTCGTTTAAAAAACCATTCAACTCCATATAAATAGCAAGACGTTCCTTCCACAAAATTGCGTACACCTTATACATAATAGAAGTAACGGCTATCTTCCTATAGGAATCCAAATCATCTTCGGGCTTTCCTTTTCCCTTATGAATCAAGCTGACTTGACACTCCTTCCAACTACCAGGAATATCGCCAGACTTTCGGATTTCATTATAGATGGACAACAGACATTGAAGAGCTGAAGAACCAAGAGCCAGAACTAGTTCCCCGTAGAGTTCATCCATCCCAGCTGCTTTACCCCGTTGTAATTTTTTAATAACGGCTAAAAACTCCGGTAGTAAGAAGGGTTCATTGAGGCGTTCGGCTGGAGTTACAGTTGGAACTTTCACCACAGAGTGCACTTGGCTATCCGTCACAGTAGGACGACTCAATAGCGTTGCCTCCATGTCTGCTATATATTCTTGAATTCGGGCTTGCATGACGGATTTTTCATACTGAAGAATACCAGACTTAGACCGAAAACCATTTAATCCAGAAGCAGATTGGGAGGATAAACGTCGCATTTTAGAAATATACTTCCAGAACTTTTTCCCCTGCGCTTTGCCAGCCTTGATAATATCATTCTCAATACAAGTTGGATCTTTTTTCTTATCAATTCTTTAGCTTCAGTTTTCTTCTGTAGATAATAGACCCACTTTGCAAGCACCACTTCCACCGTGCAGCCCTGAGATTTCGCCTGTCTATGATCCTTACACGCTCTTTTCCTGGCACGCATGGCATCAGCAATTTCCTTATCCCACCATTTCTTTGGCACAATACCTTTCTTCAAAATGACACTAGGTGATTTTTTAATAAGTTTTTCCGCGCTGCTGCTTCCATAGCCTACACAAAATCACCATACGAGGGTTGAGCAGTAGACACCCGCTTTTCCATTTCGTCACTGTAAGCCTTTAGAGTTGTCTCGTTATCGAAGTCCCAGAATGTCTTCACTGGTACACCGTCAGGAACTGAAGCAGTTTTTGGTTGGTCATCGTTTGCTTTTAAACTGGAAAGAGGCCAAAGTGAAACGGAAACCAAGTTATAGTCACTACCAAGGCTATCTGATCCAGATTCGTCAATTTCCATCGACATAACATTATCAACAACGTTAGCACTAAAGAGGACGTAGTCTATGGTAGACTTACTGTTCCTACTACTTCTAGTAGTGCGACCAACACAATTGTCTAACAAATTCCCTATGGTAAAACTTTGTTCGTCTGCAAATTCTCTCAGTTTACCGTTATAGCAATCCGAACCATCAAATTCAGTAAGATGTCCATTCATATCTCCGCCGATGCAAAAACTAAGAACACCATTAGCCCGAAATTCCTCAATATCCTTAGCTAAACAGTCGTAGATTTTATGATTGTAAACTCCACTACATTTACCCGTAGCACAATACACTAGAGCTATGACAAGATCCGGGAACCGTTCATGAGAGAACCAAATATGCTCTGAACAAGACTTAACAAGTTTACACGATTCACTAGCTCGGCACAGAACTCCCAACCCTCCACCTTTTTTCTCACGACCTTTACGATTCAAACCGAACCATGTGAGACTCTTAAATGGAGGAGGAAGGTTCCCCTCCCGCAAATGAGTCTCAGAAAGGCACAAAAAATTTAATTGTTTGTTACTAAAAATAGTTCTTTTTATAAAATAACCTTGGCCATCTTGTTGAAATGTTGCCTCCCCGCTTCAGCTGTGGATCCGTTTTCTCTCCCACTAAAGAGCTTATGAACTCATTCTTAGGCATTGGCTGAACTATTCCAGGGCAACATTTCAACAAGTTGGGCAATCGTAAAGACATTTTATAAAATCAACTATTGAGTCGATTTCCATCCACTTTTGTATGGAAGCACCCTGCATATTAAGAAAACCAAATTTTAAAGAACTATTTACACTATTTGCCAAAAGAGATCGGACACGTCTATATTTTTTACGAATTCCCCTGCGTGTCCTTCGGGTAGCCAAACGGCATCCCACATTGGAAATCGGGGTCCCGTGAATTCCTAAACCTGATTCCCCGAAGGCAGGCCAGGAGTCAAGTTTTTTCCATCACCATCCTTGAGGTTGCCGACAGCTCTGTTAGTTTGGAAACGGTTTTTTTCCCCGCCTCTGAAATTCGGAAAATGTTCTTTCCTCCCTAGAGCGATCGGGCGCTAGTCTAACGCGACTATACTCCGGCACTTGATGATTTCTCAACCTATTGGCGACAAGAAGTATACGGAATCATTCTATGTTATAAGATTTATATGGGGATTGGTCGGAGACCGCTCGGGATTTTACGATGACGTCAGAACTCTTACTCGGACCGACGCGAAATCCTTGTGAGAGAAAAAAATTTGCTCCGTAACTGAAGACAGACCAGTTTTTAGTGGTCCGCGAGCGAGTGATTCCGCCAATGGAGGACGTAACTCGCCCTCGGAGCAGGTTTTTTCTACCCAATGGAACGAAAACAAATTACGAGCAGTCCGCGATCACTCGGACCAGGCCAATGGAAAACGCTATAAGTGCTTGATCTTTCCGCAGGCCGTAGTCTTTAGACGTCATCTGTTGGTGACTTTTAGTATAATTTTTAAGCAGGAGACAATGGCTCTCGCGACGATAGCACGAGCTTTTTTACCAATAGATAGCGCCTTATAAGGATAGCTTGCAGAAATTAAGCGTTTCTGCTAGCTGTCACCTCCGTATTCACTCCCTTTGAAATATTTTATCTAGACTTTTATATACGTTTCCTATATCTATGGGTTGAGTCCAGTCTTGGAAATAAGGAATTTTTTAAAACTAGTCCTTAGGATTAGTTACCCCTTTTGTCTACAAAAATAAACTGGTCCTTAGGACCAGTGACCCTTACCATGATTTTTTTTCTATTGGTCCCATTGTAAATTATGTTTTATGGAATGTGAAATGTGAATAGGTCTAGACTCTAGAAACCATATAAATGTTTATAATTCGAGAAGGCGCGAATCGTGAATCGCGCCGCGTGGTGTTTTACTTCAATATTCATTGTAACTTAATACCACTACTAAAGGTTGCTGGTAACTTCGTAAGCCCTTCATCTCTAGTGTGACGTTTATTGTGTTAGAAAGAAAAAAGTCGGAGTAGAAATTTGGAGAAAGCTTGAATTTTTAAACTGGTCCCGCCTCAATGCCCATAATAAAAAGTTAATTATTAAACTCGTCCTACGGACCTCCAGTGACCCCCAGTATTTTAATTAAAAAACTGGTCCACGCAATTAATAAACTGGTTTTGGACCAGTGGACGTGTGTTATTTCCAAGACTGTTTGAGTCACAGTCTCACAGAGTTAATTTCCGGTTCAGAACTGTTTGGAAGTGACGTGTGTTTTGGTTGACGCTTTTTATTTTTCGTTGACGTAGCCATCAGCAATTCAGCATGGAGGAAGTCATGGACGAGATTAATGCAACATCTATTATTAATGAAACCAGTCAAAATGCTACAACTAAAACTATTGCTACAAAAGAAGGAATGTTAATAGCGTATTTTTCAATCGTAATTATGGCTCTATTACCTATTTTCTTCGGAGCTTTTCGTTCTGTAAAACACCATAAGGAGCAAAAGGTAGAGACCAAGGTTTAAGTTACAGCAGATGTCATTGGAAGGCAATGGTTCAATCTGAGTTTAGACAAATCTATTTTTTTCGATAGGAATCTGGAGAAAAACCTGATACTATGTCCCGCAAAGATGCTGCTATGTTTCCATTAATAGCCAGCGTTGCTTTGCTTGGATTGTATATTTTTTTCAAAGTATGATTCTCTTAATGTACATATTTCCATTCATTTGGTAATACACTACTAACTGTTGTCTTCAAAAAATATTTTCTTGGTAGCTTTTTTCAAAAGAGTACATAAACCTGCTTTTGACGGGATACTTCTTCTTCCTCGGAGTATTAGCATTATCTCACATTTTGAGGTTACTAAATTCCTACAAATTTGAGTAAAAGCAAGTAACTGACAAACTTTATTTAGTCCTATAGTGAACAAACTTCTTCCATCAAGCTTCCCCAATGTTCCTTATCGCATCCATTTTACAAGAGGAAATAATGAACAATTAGAAGATTTAATAGATTATGCATTTGACCACAAAGATCTAGTTTGTCTAGGTTTTTGCTCAGTTATTGGTGCTTGGTACTTATGGAAAAAGGTAACTGAAAAATTAATTTATCATAACAAATACCAGTAATACTCAATATCTGTTTTCAGCACTGGGTTGCTAACAATTTATTTGGCTTAGCTTTTGCAATAAATGGAGTTGAGCTCCTTCATCTAAACAACATAGTCACTGGATGTATTCTTTTGGGAGGTTTATTCTTATACGACATTTTTTGGGTAACGTAAGATTATATTTTATTTACTTTTTCTTATATTAAGATTGCCTTTTGCCATAGGTATTTGGTACAGATGTAATGGTCACTGTAGCAAAATCATTTGAAGCTCCTATAAAACGCAAGTTTATTTTTAAAAAGGTAAATTTTTTAAGAGGGATGTCAATAAATTTGCTTTTCTTTTAGTGGTTTTCCCTCAAGATTTATTAGAAAAGGGTTTAGATGCTTCAAATTTTGCTATGCTAGGTCTTGGAGATATTGTTATTCCAGGCATTTTCATTGCCTTGCTTTTACGGTTTGATATCAGGTATTAAAAGAGATTGAATACACAGGAGATCGAGAAAAAATAAATTATTTTCATTTTAGTTTGAAAAGAAAACGAAACACGTACTTTGTTGCTAGTTTTATAGCATACATTGCTGGACTGGCATTGACAATTGTCGTGATGGCTTATTTTAAACACGCCCAACCCGCTTTATTGTACTTAGTGCCAGCTTGCATTGGAACACCACTTTTAGTGGCCCTTATTAAGGGAGATCTGAAACCAATGTTCAAGTATGTTGCTTGGCAATTTTTGTTTGTTCTTCCAAAAAATATTAATGTTATAATATTTAGATACGAAGATCACCCAGCGACTGATTCTAAAAATGAGGAAAAAGTTGCATCCAAGAAGGAAAAATAAGTTCTATTTTAAATAGAACTAAAAATGGGGTAAAAAAAAACCAAATTAAGGAAAAAAATTAAATTTGACAACCAAGAACATTTTGGCCAACTTAAAACATTTTCATCTTCACTGATAAAAATTCATTTTGACAAATTAAGTAAAACAGTTTGAAGATTTAATTTTTTATTTTGTCTGCCTTAAAGATCTTGTACCATGTATTTTCATTTATTTAAGAAAAAATATATTTCCCTTAAGAAATTTTTTGGTGAAAGTACGTTTTAAAGAAGTGTCAAAACTCGAAATCTTTACCAGTAAATTGGCACTGGGGATAAAGTTAAAAACTATTTGTGATAATACTTTGTTTAAAAAAAACCTAATTGTTGTTAAAAAATTTAAAAGTGTAAGTTTAGTATTGAAAGATTTAGATGGTTTTAGATCCAGAAAATAATTCAGTATTTATGGTTCATATTAATTTGTATCATTCCAATAAAAGTCACTGGTTAATCTTTGAAAGATCTGTTCATAAAAAAAAAAGAGTATAAGTTTACACCTTTTCATTGGAAACATTGCTGTGGTATTGAGTAAATGTTCAAATGAGGAAATAAAAAAATTTTGCAAATTCTTTTTTTATAATATAAATAAACTTAAATGTTTATTTATAAGATAACTTTACATAATCAAAACAACTTACATATACATAATTTCGGCCATAAAAAGAAGTTTTGCAAATTCTTTTTTGGTAATAAAATTAAATGTTTAAGTTAGGCTAATTTTATTTATAATTCAGACTACTTTACATAATCAAAACACCTCACATATACATCATTTCAGCCATAGGAGACATTTTCCTGGGTATGTAGAGTAAGTTTTCAAAATACCCTGCAAGTTCGTTAACACTACAATAATCCTCATTTCTCGCTTGTTGAGAACAGTTTAGCTCCGTAACAGTAACAGAGCTAGAATTTTCAGCAAGTGCCTCATTGTTTTTAGCACTTTCACAATTTTGATTGTTATTGGAGATGGGCTTAGTTGGGTTGTTTTTAGTGACTTTTTCGCAATAATTTGGCATAGTGACTGTAGTGATATTGCTCTTGTTTAAGTATTGAGTGATTTTTGGATCAGCTACATTCCGAGCTTTAAGAGTTTCTCTGAAAGATATTGAATGAAAACATATAACAGAAGTCTATTTGTTGGGAGCGGGGAGTAGCTAAATCCCTAGAAGAAAGTACCAACACAATTGCATAGTGTGAATCTTCTGAAAGGCAAGGTAACACATTTCTGAATATGAATAACGTAATTTTACTAAATTGTATTTTACCTAGTGTTAGCTTAAATATATAAATGCTTAACCATAAATATATGAAATAGCTGTTTCATATATCTATGTGCTCAACTGATGGAATCTTGGATTAATCCAAGATGGAATTTAATGGGCTATGAGTGTTGGCCTAAACAAACTTTTCCTGGCACTTAATTTGATTTCAAGCCTTGAATTACAATAATTATATTAATCATGATAGAAAATAAAACTTCTTACTTATCATACTCCACATTTAAATTTTTAAGTGCAGCTATAACTTCGTCTTCATCAACGTAATGAGCCATAGCTTTTCATCGCAAAAAAATTAGGATCGAGCAATTCCAATCCTAGGACTTGATCGCGTCGTACGGTTTCGTTTCAAATTGAATTGTTGCACTTTCAACTATTCAACAATTTACGTGATAGAATAAAGCTAGTATTGATTTAAACTTAAAACTAAAAACAATTCACGATCGCTAATTAACTAGCCGAATTATATCGATACCTTGCTGATAAATTATATGTTCGCGAAAAATCGACAATCATCAAAATGGTGTCCCAATTTTGGATTTGTTTATTGAAAAAAAAAAACAGATCACCGGAAGCAACATAAAACCAAACGCGCCTGCGCAGCAATTTTGATTTTCGGGCTGCCGGGTGATTTAAAACAACGATATACATGTGGTAGCTATAACATCAGTAAATTCTTATATTATTATTATTAAAATATTAATACTTAATTAAATATTAAAATTTAAAATTGGTTTTTCAAAATGAATATTATGGTGTCACCAAAAAGGTTTAGATATCTAGGCACATATCCATTTTCCTTTTAACAACCACGCATTGGGACCCATCTCTTTGAGCCTGTGTTAAGCGGTACAAAACTGGGCAATCGTAGGATTTGCACAAATTACTTTGATTGATTCCCATACAGCTTTGACAAATCTGTTTATAAAATGAGTTAAAAATGAAGGAAGGAACAATGATTAACCGTTCGAAAAGTTAAAAAAACAACCAACCTGATTGTAGTGAATCATGGCGGATTCCCAATCGTTTAGTTTGGATCCTAAAGTGATTGCAGTCCTTTGAGGATCATTTTTACAGGACAGACAAAACCCGAAATCGCTGGGACGATCACAAACTATGCAATTGATTCGAGCAAAATATTGCGGTAGACTTGATTTACTGGTCATTGAAGTTGAATCTTTCAGCACATTAGTAAATATTGTACGCGGTAATTCATTTAACCTAAAAAAGACGCAAGATAGTGATTTTGGTTAACATTAAAAGAAAAATAATAGTAGCATAAGCTTATCATAAGGTCCCCATAAGCAAAGCTCTAGGCCAAATTTTTGACGATCACATAACTGCATATGTACTATATAATTACTCATAAGTATGCCACTAGCTCTATTTCTTCACTAACGGTTTGTTTCACAGATATTGCGTCATCCGTACCCTACGTAATATTTGACGTCATCGAGGGTACGTTCAGCCATGGACTAATTAGTCCATGGTTGGAGTCTTTGCAGATTCTTTTGAGCCTAGGCCTAACTCTTCTATGCTTGGAATGGGTTTTAAAAATGCTGGTGGAATATCCCACTTTGACGACTTATTACATTTTCGGAAAGTGATCTCTGGACCAAACCGTATGGGTCATTCTCCCCAACATTTTATTTTTCTAAATTACTCATTATTTAACTTCATCCACAAGCGAGTTTATGAATTTCAATATAGCTACATTGGGCTGATTAAAATTCCGACGCAAAAAATTCCTTCTCAATTTAGAGGTTTTCCATTGGCTTAAATAAATATGTTAGTAGCCAATAGTGTGACTCCCAAAATTACTAGGATTAATAAAAAGGTTAAAATCTAACGTAGTCCACGTTTTTACTGCTTCGTGGTGAAACAAACCGTTAGTGAAGATTTTTGAATGGAATACAGGTACAGTGGCATACTTATGAGTAATTATGTTACATATGATAACTGTTATTAAGAGGTAGGTATTCAAAATCTGCACCTCCTAGTGGCTACGTTATCAACTATGCGTTTCTGAAATAAATTTAGAGCAATGCATTATGAATGCGCACAAGCCGTGCGCGAACGTTTTTAAACTTAGAACCATCAAAGATAATTTAAACTCGTACCCTAGATTCGAAATCACTCTCTCGCGCGTTGCCGATAGCGTTTACCCACTGGAACTCAGAAAAAATTGGCTCCATGGTTTGCACCTTACCGCAACCGATGGAGCCCGATTTTTCTGAGGTCACGTGTCGGAAAAGGGTAAACGCTTCGTAACAAAATGGTCAATGGGAAATCTCTCAGTATTCGAATCTAGGGTACGAGTTTAAATTATCTTTGTAACCATGCTGGAGAAATCTCCGCCGCGAGCCCATAGTACCGTAGCCAAGGCTTATTCACAATTTTATCGCTTTAAAACTTAAAATTAACACTTATTTTTGCAAAATGATTCATCAGAACCTCAAACTGGCTATTAGAAATAAGAGTTGTGTTTCTGAAGGTATTTATTTTTCAAATTTGAGATTTAGACGCGTTTAGTGTGGCATTTATCAACTCGAGCGTAAAAATATTTTAGATGTAGAAATTTTGAAAAAGAAGATGTCGCTACTGCCCTATCGTCGTACTTTTCTTTTCACCAGGGCAACGCCGTTACCATCATGGGCCTCTATGGTAGACCTTACCTTATGATAGTAGTGATATTCCCAAACAGAAATGAGATCAGTATCGGTTATCACTGTCTTGATTTTAACGTTGAAAATGTTTTAGGGATGTGCGGATCATCATGGAGGAATAGTAGTCTTTTTCGAATTAAATAATTTAATTCGAAAAAGACTACATCACAGGCGCCATCTCCACCACATAATGTTGTCGCTCCTCGTTCTTTCGTTGTAGCTTCCTATGGAGCAACACAGGCTGGGAGGACGTAATACGTTCACGCCCTCGCCTCAGCTTGTGACGTCAAAAGCGGGTTTCATCCTACCTCAAACACATTTATCGTAGGAAGAGAAAAGGCCGGCGCCCTCTCCCACCGAGATGGAAGATCAAGTAAAAATAGAACTATAACTGTGAGTTAAAATTATGTTTTAGCTAGGAACAAAAACAGCGTGGGGCTGGTGTGTATTTATTAGGCAGGTGCCTATTTCTTGGCTTATGTAAATAAATTGAGAACAACCGGCTCGGAAAATTATAAATTAAACATTTGGTGGTTTTGAAAAAAATTACCAATTAAGCAAATACTCGAAACATCTAAGGATTTATCAATTAAACGATTTTATAAAATCAACTATTATATTTTGAGAATAAAGATTTGATAACCGAACCAGTACCAAAAATAAATACACTATCCGCACATACCTAATAGATTGATTGGCATCTAATTTACCGATTATTCACGATAAACTACTAGTAAGGAGGCGGTATAGATGGCGCTTTGTGTGGGCAAATAACCTTGAATTTAAACACAGACCACTTACCCTAAGAAGGACTTGCATCAACCTCGAAAAAAAGGTGTTTCCAAAATAATGCGGCTCTTTTTACCGCAAACAGAAAATAGCACGTGAAAATTCTTTATTTTACGACATTAAAAAAAACCGTACGCGAGCCACCTTCTACAATACATTTTTTACTGTCGCGCGTTCTAGTCTTTAAACCTTTAAAACTGCCTCTACTCGCCGTGAGATGGCGCGTTCTTAAAAAAGCCGAATTACAGTCAAGACATAAAACATTTTTAATTACTACCAGCGATACATGTCCCTCTTGGGGTAGATGGTCTGTGATTTAAAAAAGCTTCTACATCAGGTTTTTTCGTAAAAATCCGTATCATTTAAATTACGATACAATAATTGTTAGAAAACATTGACACTTACCATTTTGAAACATTTACTCCAAGGAGACAAAATATCCTTTCCAGTGGGGGAATGATAACTCTCGTGACATAATATTGGGTGTTAACCCTCAGAGAATCATCTCTCAGTAGCTCTCCTGGTTGCTTAACCAATTTAATTAAAGGAAGGCCAGGTTGTCCGTACACTATGACATACGGCACTCTTTCTCCAACTCTGGGTTCAGCGCGAGGATCTACACGCAGCAGCCGTCTATAAACAACGAATGGTATAAGATAAAGTTGGCTCTTTCAAAAAACGCGCCTTGGTATTGAAAATTTATTAGTGGGTCTCGTGATTTATTTTTGTTATGTTTCAGTGTACCATAGGGGTGAAAAACTTCTTTAAAGAAGTGGCAAGGTTAGCGATTTTTTTCCGAGTGCCGTACGATCGGAAAACGCACTTTCGTGACAGGGCGTGAGAGGTCTTATTGAACAATTTTAAAACTCACGAAAATTTACAGTCGTTAAAATTTTGCAATATAAACTTTAGAATTTAAATAGAAGACCGCAATAACCTTAAATGACGAGTTTTCACATTTTTGTCGGTATTAACAACCAAAATGGTTAAATTACTCGATACTTTTGAATGCCTTACCATTCGATGTTGTTGAATGTCAAAAGCGTTTAAAATTAATCCAAATGGCGGCTAACAAAACATTTCTGCGCGAGTTTTACAAAACAAACGTATATTAAAGGGCAACGCAAGTGGCCATGCAGAGGGGTAAATTTTTCTTATAGATAAAAAGAACGACTGCGCATGCCCTACCTGCCATAGCTTTTCCCTCGGTAAAAAAGCAGAACCATATTTGCGATAGCTAAATCCATGCATTCTTTAGTCGCAAAAATGGCTAAGGAAAGTGAAGTTTTCGAGTTTACCGACAAATCAGATCCTTTATACCAAAAAATTTACTAAAACAAAGATAAATATTCTGTCGAGGTATAATGATAGGAAATTTGTTAAGGGAGACTGGATATAGGGCCAAGCTAGGAGGATTCAGGGCCAAGTGTGTAAATCTAGCGGCAGAGAAATACCGCGTCAGAGGCCTAATGTTTCAACCTCCATAATTGAAAATATTCAATTGGCCAATAATTTTATAACATTGTTATATCGAAAATATCAACGTCAAACCAAGGATCCTATATGTTAGAAGGATAGGTAGCCCTCCGTCCAGCCCGTGTTTTCAAAACGCCGGCAGCGCCGTCGATATTAAGAGAGCCTCTAAACGTGGGACGTCTTGTTTCTATTCCCTCAACAACAAATTTTGGCGGCGCTTCCTCCATGATGTTTTGTCCTTGACGGAATCTAAAGACGGATTCTCTATCGCGAATGACCCACCGATGGCGCTGCCATTTTTCGTCCCTCGCCTCATATCCTTCTAACATATTGGTTAAACTCTCGGAAACTAACGCAGTTCTTTTTTTAAGTTAAGCCCAAGGTTCGTTGGCGGTGAGCTAAGAAAATCGCAAAATTCGCGAATAAGAGCAAAATTGCACCACGTGGCTAAACCAGGGAGAATAAAGTTTTCGCGCGGTTTAAAATCTTCCTTGGAAAACCAACTTACGACTAGTAGAAGAAAACATAGTTCCAAATCAAGCCCCCCCCCCCCCTACATGGCCAATTGCGTTGCTCCTTAAACGTATCAGAAAAATCTGCTCGGCGAATAGGTTAATTTGATACCCTTAAAATACCTATTGTGAATTCATTTTCATTGTATCGTACCAAGAATGTATTTATTTATTCTCAGGGAGAATGAATATGTTGAGATTATTTTTAGCGTTTCTCTAATTCCACCCGTTGGGCCCCCCGGTATGCTCCTCCGGTTAAATTAATCAAATTCGTCCTGCAATCTCATTGGTTCTTAAAAATTACGTTTCTCGACGCGATTAACGCTGCTGCGAGGACGCAATAAATAAGACCGCCTCCTTTTTCTCCCCCCCCCCCTCTAGCGTGAAGGGGGTAGGGGCTCTACGTGTCCGTCGATCGTCTCAACATATTCATTCTCCCTGAGAGTAAATAAATACATTCTTGATCGTACTATCCATAACCTTTTTATTTACGCGTCCGCGTATTTTTTTATCTACCCGAAATTTCGGAGTTAAAAGTGTTTGTATACCTCGCTATAACAAGAGATGGAACAGCAGCGGTGGGTCGATATCCTTTAATTCCTTTAAACTCTTTGGCAAAAATCAGATCTTGGATATTCACACGGTTGCTCAAAACCTTTTGAAATTGACGTTGAACGTACATTTTTACGGCTGCAATATTTTGAGTTGTGAATAAAATTCTTAACGCTTTTTCCAAAACCTAAGAATATAACTTTGTCATAAAATTCATTGAAAATAGTTGACGGTTTTACTTTTCCAACAGCTGGACATCCGTCTCTACGGACGGTTTCAATTCCTTTAGCGTCAAACACAGGCTCTTTCTGGTCAACAGTTTCATACATAAAACCCACGTATCGCTTCTTTGTTTGAAGAACGCATGGTAAATAAACCTTAAAAGACGCTCACGCGTATAATTACTATATATATATTTCTTAATTATATCGAGAATAAATATTAATTTAAGACACCTTCTCAAATTTCAGTTTCACAGGATGAGGGTTTAGAGCTGTGACAGCTTCAGCTATTTCTTCCCCAATTTTAAAAGCTTGCTCCTTAGTCCTTCCGGATAACCGGACAAACATACTGTAAATATATATTGCGTATTTCTCCATGTGAAATAAAAAAATAAAATTGATTGCGATAGAAATGTTCTAAAAGTTACCTATCTGTATCTCCATAGACCACATGGGCCCCCCATTTAGGGTTATTTTCAACAAAATTAATTGCATTTTGAAGAGTTTCCCTCGATTTGCTAAGAATGCTATCCGAGATCTCGACACAAGGCATTCTTCCCGAATAATTCGCAGCAGTGTAACCAAATGTTACATTCGCTATGAGTTTAAGACCCAGTTGTCGCGCATCCAACAGTTTCACTACAGACTACAAAAGAAAAGAAGGGTTATTAAAATATAGGGTTGTTAATTTTCCGGAAAAATAAAATGCGGAAAAATTTCCAGAAAATTTTCCGCAAATCGGAAAAATAAAAAATTTAAACATAAATTACTTTTCAAGGGTTTTTAATGTTTTAAACTTTTTATCGATTTAAAATGACTAATATCAGTAAACATACTACAAAACATTAATAGTGTTACATTTCAACCAGTTTAAACTAGTCTATAGGTTTAGTTTTACTTTTAGATTAGAAAAAATGAGGTGAAAATGCCGCTTTATTTAAATTTGCAAACAATATATTAGACAAATCATGGAATGAAAACGTCTTTAATATTTTTCTGAAAAATACGGTAAATTTTCCGGAAAAAAGGCCTCGGTAATTTTCCGACTTACAACACTATTAAAATACATTTTACCGACCAGAGGTGGACTGACCACTTGGGCCAAATACCCGGGGGTTGGTAAAATAGCGCTTTGGAGGCCACCGACCGAGAGGTGCCGCAGTGAAGACCCGCCCTTAAAGGGACTATGAACTTCCATACTTATAGTGGATCAACGAATTTCATATCTCTGCCACGAGATTCAACAGAAACTACAGGTGATTGGCACAAGTTACGTTAAAATCCAAGTCATAATGCGCGTTAGTAGACAATTTTCCGATTCAGTTCATACTCCCTTTAATCGAAATATCAAACAACCGATTGTGTAAGTTAAATTTTCAGTAGTGGCAGTATGTTACGCTTTATCCAGTATTTTAGTCAAATCATTAACTAAATACTCAAGCGGACCTAAAATACCTGTTTATTTCAGGTTCCCAAGACGTAAATTTGCACCATCGACAGTATGTAGAAGAATTTCATTAAAATCACTTACGTCGGCATTACAGATCGCCACGATTTGGAATTTGACCAATTATCTCGATAGTTTGATATTTCGATAGCAGCCTCTTCTGCACACGCGTATTGTCATTTTTAATTTATACAGAATAGCCTCCCTATTGCCTCCAAAACGTACCAAAAACTTTTTAATAAAAACAAACTTGCGCAATTTTGAATTTTTTTTTAATTTATTTAATTAAGAGGTCGTCTGAGTTACGATTTAAAACTGTTGTATTTTTAAACAAATAGAAAATTGAAAGATTTGTGCTTCTATACAATAATAGCTACATTGAGCAAGAAAGGCACGCGGAATCCGACGCGATGAGGTTCAGCCGAAGCGATCTGAAACGCTCAGAGACGCGCAACGGTGACTGTTCACACGACAGGATCAAAGCGTTGCGGGAGTTATCATAACGTTTCCGTGGGTACGCGGCTTATAACAGATCGCAGACCATCTACCCCAAGAGGGACTTGTATCGCTGGTAGTATTTTATTTTATTTTATTTCTCGAAGGTGATGCGGCTTTTTTGAGCGCAAGTAAAGGCAATTTTGAAGGTACAAAGACGAACACGCGCGATAATAAAAATGTATTGTAGAAGCTTTTCTCGCGCAAGACTTTTTTATTTTCATTTCGTAAAAAAACAAGAATTTTCACGCGCTATTTTCTGTAAAAAAAAAAGCCGCATCACATTTTGAGACACCTTATTTTCGAGATTGATGCAAGTCTTTCTTGTGGTAGGTGGTATATGAATATACGACGAAAGTCCCGTCTATTTAGTCGTACCTCGATGTTTAGTTTTGGTAAATTCATAGTTTCATCGATCTTTTTTTAAACATTTGATTTGGGGCTGCCTGTAATTACCAGGTGACTAAATGTCGGTAGTCCGCCTCTGTTACAGACTTAACCGGTTATCATCTAAATAGTCCTTTAAATAAAAGATAATTCATAGCCGATTATAGCGTTTGGAAAACTCTTTGTTCACACGTTCGATTTCCAGCACGTTTTAATGAAAATTGGGTATGCGTAATATAGTCAAACAAATAGGAGCTCAACTGCCGATGCGTGTTAAACACTTTATTTCAAAAGGCACGCACCCAGAAGACAAAAAGCTGAAAGACTATTGCTGGTTACTTAAAGGGCAACGCAAGTGGCCATGCTGGGGGGTCAATTATTTTATAGATAAAAAGAACTACAGCGCATGCGCTATCTGCCATAGCCTTTCTCTCTGTAAAAAAAGCAGAACCATATTTCCCGAATTTGTTTTGTATAAATGCGCCTCTCGCGGTTCTTATGCGATAGCAAAATCCATGCATTCCGAAGTTTTCGAGGTTACCATCAAATCGGATCCTTTATTAAAAAAAATGTTTTCAACCTCCATAATTGAAAATATTCAATTGGCAAATAATTTTTACCAAAACATTGTTAAATCGAAAATATCAACGTCAAACTCTCGGAAACTAGCTCAGTTCTTTTCTCCATAATAAATAAATTAAGCTAAGCCTAAAATCCTCGGTTCGTTGGTGTTGAGATAAAAAAATCGAAAAATTCGCGAATGAGAACGAAATTGCACCACGGATAATGAATTTTCCGGGCGGTTTGAAATCCTCCTTGGAAAACCAACTGACTTGTAGAAGAAAACATAGTTTCAAATCAAGCGCGCCCCCTACATGGCCACTTGCGTTGCCCTTTAATTTTAGACTATGGCTTAGAACTAAAAATCCATAAAAATTTTATCGAGCGCAAAAATACATTCGCGATTGGTTCCCAAAAATCGACCCTATGATGTCACTGGTCGACGAAGCCATAGCCGTCTAAATATACAAGGCGGCGCCGCGGCGGCACAGTGATTTTGCAAATCCCATAGATGGCGACCATATGGGGTAGAAATATTTCGATGGCTATGACGAAGCGGTTCAGCCGAAGCGATCTGAAAAGCGTTACGTTAACTGTTCACACCGCAAGATCTATATGTTGCGCGAGCGCTCGCAACGTTTGAGAGGGTAGGTTAAGTTAGCAGACTTAGCACGGCTTGAGAGGTGACCAAAGCTAATGTGAAAAGCGACATAAGACACAAAAGTGTACTTGTCGCGAAGTTAAAGAGTTTAGGAAACGGGGTTAAGAATACGTCATCAAAATTTAAAATTTTTGCCACTCCAGCGCCACCAAGTGTGGCGTTTTTTAATTGGCTTTGTAGTCGAGGGTGAGACTGGCTCTCCGTAAATATTTCAAAAGGCGCAAAGGTAGGGCTGACACACTTTTCGGTGACCTCGGTCTTATGTCGATTTTAATAATATAGACATCATACCATAGATTTTAAATCACTGCGTCACGCCTAGTCAATAGCGTTTACCCACTTTACATAAATTAGCACCATGGTTACCAACAGACGGAGGCCGATATTTCGGAGGTCACGTGATGGAAGTGGGTAATTGCTTCGTAACAAAACCGTCAATCGGAAATCCGAGTATTTTGGCAGAGATTCGTGACATCATCGCGTAGGGTTTCGCGTATCACGTGTCTCTTTAAGAACAATCGTGCATTTTTTGCGCTTCATGTAATTTTTTTATTGTCTAGAAGCAATAATCTTTCAATTTCCTATTTGTTTACAATGCTTTCAATCCTAATTCAGATGTACATGCAGACGAACTTGTAATTATATACTATATTGCACTTGCCCGATTTTTCTTAAGCGAAACTTGAACTTAAGAACAAAGCGTAATCCAAACGACAAACGCTTCGAAGCGATGTAAAACGTTCCAGAAACCTAGTACGTACGTGAGAATAGTTCGGGCGAATCTATCGATACCTTTTACAACCGTTTATTAGAGGTGGGTTAGATCAAAGATTATATCGAGCGGATAATATAGAACTCTTGTACCCTAGATTCGATTTCTGAGTTTTCTGCTTGACGGTTTGTTAACGAAGCGTTTAACCAGATCCGGCACGTGACCTCCGAAAAATCGGCATCCATCGGTCGCTGTATTGTCATACCACGACCAACTTTGACGGGGTTTATATAATCTTTGCTCGTACCCTAGATTCGAAATAACTGTCTCGCGCTTAGTCAATAGCGTTTACTCACTTCCTTCCGGAACTCCGAAAACTTTTGCTCCATAGTTCCCGTTGTAACCAACTAAAGATAAGACCACCGTCAACTTTGATGACGCGCTCACCATGGTAACCAACTAAACATAAGACCACCGTCAACTTTGATGACGCGCTCACCATGGTAACCAACTAAAGATAAGACGACCGCCAACTTTGATGACGGGCGAGCGCGTCTTAAAAGTTGGTCGTGGCATGACAATGGCTGCGTTCAGTAACTCTAAAAAAGAACAGCTCAACGGTCAGCGGTTTTTTAATGAACGGGTTTTTTGACGTCACGTTGCCCGTCCGTTGAGCAACGAAGTCCTGGGCTGTAAGAGCAGGGGTACCTTCAGTAACAGTCAACGGAAAAAAAACGGGGGATTTATATTTTCCACCGATGAGCTTTTTCATCATAATAACGTCGTAAGGTATTGAACGCATTTATTCAGTCATCGGTGTTTTTTTAAAATGGCGTTGAATTTATAGTAGTATTACGTCAGTAATTGGAAAAACCGGCTCTTCCAGCCGATGACTTCGGTGAGTAACCGATGACCATCGTAACGTCAAAACCGGAAACGCGAAAAAGCAAAACCGATGTC